>NC_056751.1:212859466-212919466 GCF_019279795.1 Protopterus annectens
TCTTAATTGATTATCATAGCTGAGTAAACCACATTGCGTGAAGGGCTTATTTGTAGTTGTGACCCTATGAAAACAACTATAGACTTCATACCAGGAAAATTAATGTAGTTTAACTAGTCACCTTAAGCAGCTTGTGTTTTAGATGTAGGAGATAAATCCAAAATATCTGAAGAGCTACTTAGATATGGGGTGGTCATACAGAGTCTATCTTTTATCATTCAGAGGGCATCACCTGAATCTTAGAAATAAGGCAAAGCAGGACCAGTCCCTACATTTCCATGTCAGTGGCTTTCCATGATATCGTACAACCCTGTTTTTAGCAGCATGTACTTTTTTTGACTTGTCACCATACATTGTAGCAACACTTCTGGTCCATGTTTGATGGGAAAAAGACACATATCCATAGTGGAGATCTCAGGGGTGCTATTATCACTATAAGCAGTTAAGACAGACTGAAGGAAGTCTTTGACAAACATCCTGATGAATACTGCTGATCTATTCATGGCACAAGTCAAGGGAGATGTCTGACATGTAAACTGACAGCACTTATTTTACACGTGTTTTTTGAATTATCTCTTAAGACATAAGCAAAAATACATGTATATGAAAGAAAACAAACCATGTTATCATGTTCATAGTTACAAACATTAAACATCATATACATTCCTTTATACAATTATCATCAATTCAACATTACATAAATTACTCAATTCCTGCCATCCCTTAAACCTCACTTATCCTACAAAACATTATTCTGCATGTCTTGTTCCCACAATCTCTATGTTTTTCTATGCAATTTGCTCCTTCCCTTTTCTAAAGATCCCACTTCTAGTTCTTTTATCTCTGTTACAGTACTCACTATTTCAAATACAGCCAGTTTAGACTTTGATTTCTATTTTCTATTAATTAATTTTTTGGCAGTCACCGGAAATAAACTTAACAAGCCTTACCATGTCCAGACAATTCAGATATGTATCTCAGTTTAAAAAAAACTTACTTACACTCATTTGCTCACCCAATATTTGTAGGTCGTTTTTAAAACCTACCAACTCATTGCACACCCAAAAACATATGTTCTCAATTATCTATTTCTTCCCCATCACACCTCCAACATTTGCCAACTACTTGAGGAAAAATTCTTAGGAGTCAGCTTGGGGTATAAAAATACCAATGCAAATACTTCCAAGCAAAAATCCTAAATCTTTTAGACATTGTTGCATATTTGGGAGGCATGGTATGTCCTGCCATTATTTCCTTGTGAATTATTTATCCAGTCTCTTCCCAATCTTTTATAACCTCCTCTGATTGATTCCTATAATTATTGTGCAATATTTTATGCACCCTACTAATTATCCCATTTTTAGCAGCAGCTTCTGTTCCAGATTCAACTAAATATTCTACCACAGCAGGCCTTTCACTTAGGATTCCCTTATCCTTTTCTCTTTACCTCTACTCTGATATCAGTCCCTGATAGGGAAGCAGTCTCTAGCCTGCAGTCCAAATGTCTTTGTGGCCCTTTCCCTCTCTAGCTATTTAGCCCCAATATCTTGGTTTCTTTGCCAGTTTTCTGCAATAAGTTCCAGTCCCCCTCTTGCCTATTCTCTATCACCTAACTGCAGTCATCCCTGTTGAGAGAATCTGCATTCTCCATTCTCGTGCAGGCTTAGTTCTTAGAATACTTTCTGCTACTTAAGGATTTACATCCCAAATCCCACTATCTCCTTATTTCTTAAATTTCCCCCATTGCTTCATCATTCCTTTCCACTTTGAATTATGTCTTTCTGCTTGTGTTATATATATGAGGCTTAACTGTGTAGTTCTAAAATATCCTTCCAAATCAAGTAATCCTAACCCATCTTGTTGTATTGGAAGGATCAACATATTCCTTTTGAACTTTGCCCTCTTCCCCTACCAGTCAAAATCCTTCAACACGTTACTAAATACTGTCTACAGCTCCCTCTTTGACAGATACCTGACCTGCATATAAAACTAAAGGGACTAAGACATTTTCATTGCTTGTATCTTGCTATCCATATCCATATCCATAAACAAGAGTTTCCAGTTTCTCAGTTTTTTGTATTGTCTTTTGTTTAATCCCTTCCCACATATTCTAAGCTGTCAAATCAGAATCCTTTCTTACCCGTACTCCTAAATATTTAATTCCATTGTGTCCTCCTAAATACAAGTATCACTGATCCAGTTCATGTGTGGGTAAAACTATAGCCTTTGTTTTGTCTTCATTAATTTTATAACCCTCCATCATCAACAGCAGAATTATTTTTACAATGTGCTTCCCTCTGGATCATCATTGTTCTATAAATATGGTCAGGTGTTTGCCTCCCCTCCACAAAAGCATATTAATCCATATATAAACATAAATAAATATGTATATACACATATATATATATATATATATATATATATATATATATATATATATATACATACATGTGTGTGTGTGTGTGTGTGTGTGTGTATATATATATATATATATATACACACACACACGCATATATATATATATATATATATATATATATATATATATATATATATATATATATATATATATATATATATATATATATATAAATTTTGGCAGTACCTTTACCTTTGTTTTAGCTTTTATAGACAAAACACTTTATAATCATTGTTTGTTTAAAATTGAAATGGGACCATATGAAGTTGAGTCTTTACCATCTTTAGGTACTACAGCCACCACAGCTTTCTTCCAGGATGTTGATGGTTTCCCTCCTTTTAAAATACTGTTAAAACCTTCCAGATCTGTATCACTTTCTTCCCTCCTAACTTCAAAACTTCCAAAGGAATACCATCCATTCCTTGAGACTTTACTGCACATTGATTGTATGTCACCATTTTTATCTCAGCTCTTCCTAACTTAACTATTAGTTGTTGAGCCTCTTCTACCTCTAACCTTGCAATACTTAAGTCTTCCGTAAATATTTCCATTTGTGCTTTTACTTGCTTTCCACATCCCTCTGCTTTATACATATTGTCATACAATTTCTGAAATATCTCAAATGCCACTAAAGGATATGTGGTCATTTTTTTTCTATAGGTTCCCTAAGTTTGACAACAACCCTTTTCCACTTTCTGTTGCCTATGTTGTTGTGCTACGAGTTTTTGTGCTCTGGAGTTATTATCAAGCAATCTTTCAAAACTCATAGATATTATCCAGGTACTCCTTTATTTTCTCTTCTCCACTCTGTAATTATGCTTCTTCTTGTTCTGAGATTCCCCTTACCCTACAATACTTTAACTTTTGTCAACCCCTCCAAATAAATCTTATTAACCATATCTCTTTTTCTTTTATTTCTATCCTATTTTTACATTCCACTTTCATTTTATTCCACTCACTAGGTATAATGTCTGAAGAAATTTCTGTCTTCTGTAATAATGTTTGAATAATTTCCACTATCCATTCCTTAAATTCCTATCTTTTTTAACAGGTAGGTGAGGAAGTGCTAGTGTCGTATTTTTACTTCATTACCCCGCATTTTTATCTTAGCTGTTAGGGTACATGATCTGAAATAGTTATTTGATGTCTGTCAAACCTTTAAGTGCACATGTTGCTGTGAAATATATCTTTCTAGTCTAGCCCAGTTATTGCACCTTGGGGAATAATATATAAATTCTCTTTGAGTTCTTGATACTGAATTTACATCTTCCATACCAAATATCCCTAGCTTCTCTGATACTCCAGTCACTTCCTTTGTAGCTACAAGGTATTACAGGTGATGTTAATGAAAATGAGTTGAGGAGGGAGTTTATGACCAAATGGCATGTGTGCTACCTTCAGAGATTCAAAGAGAGATTCAAAGATTCAAGAAACTGTATGGTAATTTAGGAAACACAAGTGCTACCTAAACAAAATGTTGAGTGTCAGCTCTTTTACAGGAGAAAACAAACACAAAAAGACAAACATGATATGTATTAAAGAATAAACAGTAACTATAGTACAAAAGTAAATATATAGGTATCTGACACACATGCTTGTACACTACTGGACAACATTGACTACTGGATGATTAACACATGAAAAGAAAAGTATACTATACACAGAGGTAGACTGGGTGGTATTGCACATAAGAAAATTATTGGAATTGCACTTGAATGAGAATATATTATTTTTTATGCAATAAATAAATAGAATTACTATGTGGAAAAAAAGGAAAAGGAATGAGAGCATAGCAACCTGTTACAGTTTTGATACTTCCAGATTTATGTCTGCATTAATGAATCTTATTGCAGTTGGATAAAAACTGTTCATGAATCTTGAGGTCATGCAGTGGATACTCCGTAGCCTTCTGCTAGATACAAGTTTAATGAACCAACCACACGCTGGATGAGAAGTGTCACTCAGTATTTTGCGGTACCTCTTTTTACATCTCATTTCAAAGGGCTCCTGTAAGGTAGGAAGACCAGTGTCCATGATCTTTTCTGCTGTTCTTATTATTCTTTGCAGCTTCTTCCTTTCGCCCATTGTGTTGTTACTGAACAATACTGTGCAGTTGCTGGTGGTAATGCTCTCAATCGCTCCTCTATAGAAGGTAATTAGAGCATTCATAGAGAGCTTTGCTTTTCTCAGCCTTAATAGGAAGTGTAATCACTGGTGGGCTTTTTTAATTAGCTGGCCTGTGTTTGTACTCCAAGAAAGATCCTCTGTACCCCCCCAGTAACTTCGTAGTTTGGACTCCCTCCACTTCTTCACCATTGATCATAAGGGGCAGGTGCATGGCAAAGGTCTTTCTGAAGTCAGTAATAATTTATTTTGTTTTATTGACGTTCAGGTCCAAATTGTTCTTATTGCACTATTCAGTCAGGGTGTTGACCTCATTCCTATACCCACTCTTGTCCTCACCACTTATGAGTCCCTCCACCGTGGTGTCATCTGTGAATTTGATGATGTGCTTATAGCTAGCTTTTGCAGAGCAGTCATGGGTAAGGATTGTGAACAGTAAAGAATTCAGCACACAACCCTGGGTTCCTCTGGTATTGACTGTAGTACTCCCTGAAGTGTTGGTCTCCCTGAAGTGTTGTTACCAGCACAGGTCCTTTGTGGTCTTCCAGTCAGGAAATCAAGGATCCAGGTGCACGTTCCTTTATTTATGCCAAGGTTGATTAGCTTTTCTATAAGTTTCATTGGCATCACCTCACTGAATGCCAGGCTAAAATATATGAACAACAGCCTGGCATAATTATTTTTCTTATCAAGATGCTCCAATGTGAGGTGAAGTGCCACCGAAATGGTATCAGCAGTTGATCTGTTTGCCCAGTAGGCAAACTGCAGTGGATTAAAGATTGGGGTAGTACTTACATCCACAGCACTGAAGTTGAGTACTGCCTCCTTTTGGTCATTGAAAAGCTCTACAGGCTCCAGGTTGTTTTTCTCTTCAAACCTGCCATAAAATGTGTTTAGATTGTCCAGAAATTCAGTGCTATCATCGCACTGAGCTGACTTGGCCTTGTAGTCAGTTAGCTCTTGAATACCATGCCACAGGCTTCTTGAATCTTTCACATCCTCCAAGCATCCTTGTATCCTAGGTCCATACTTTCTTTTGGCCTCCTTGATACCCTTTTTTAGATTAGCCCTTGCCACACTTAGACCCTTCTTATCCTTTGCCCTAAAAGCAGTGTTTCTTGCCCTCAGCAACTCGTACACCTTTTTGTTTTGCCATGGTTTTTGGTTGTCTCTTACTTCAATATTTTTGATGTTCATTACATCCTCCACACATTTGGATATATAAGCCATAGTTGTCCCAGTATATTCATCAATGTTCACCATATTGTTCACCATGGCTGCATCACTCAAGAGATCCCAGTTTTGTGGTTTCAAAGCAGTTCCTGAGACTTTCCATGGGTCCTTCATGCCAGACCCTAATTTCTTTCACAGTGGGCTTATTTATGATCAAGAGAGGCTTGTAAGCTGGTATTAGTTTTATGAAGATGTGATCAGAGCCACACAGATTTGGTTGTTGTACAGCTCTGTACGCCCCTTTTATTTTTATTTATTTAACATTTGTTTACTGGGAAAGTCTGACTTGGAACAAAGCCAATTTTCATGGACTTTTATGTTAGTGTAAGCCTTGTCCAGAGTATTTGCTCCCCTTGTGTGAAAATCCACAGTTTGGTAGTAATTAGGCTAGCACCTGCCTGAGATCTGCTTTGTTGAAGTCATCAGCTATCATAAATGCACAGTCAGAATACTTGCATTGCAGCTCACATATAGTATTATGCAGTATATTCAGTGCTTCAGTTATGTTAGCACTCTGTGGTATATATACAGCTGCTAAATAGATGCCATTTAGTTCTCTGGGCACATAAAAAGGTCTGCATTTCCGTATCAGAAATTCTACACTACAGAGCAATGTTCATTCATAATGTTACAGTTTTTGTACTAGCTATCTTTCACAAAAATGCACACTCCCCCTCCCCTTAGTTTTTCCACACAGAGCTAGGTTCCTGTCAGCTCTGAACAAAGTGAAACCATCAAGGCTTCCAGCACTATCACTTCTTCTTCTTCTTTCAGCTTTTCCCGGTTAGGGGTTGCCATATCGGATCACTTTGTCTGTTCATAATTGCCAGTGGAGTTTTTTACAGTGTCGAGTTGCCAGCCCGGTGTCCAACCTTCCACAGATGGCACACACTTACACCTAGGGCCAATTTAGAGTATCCAATCCACCTGCAGCATGTCTTTGGGATGTGGGAGTAATCCGGAGCACCTGGAGGAAATCCACGCGACCACAGGGAGGACATGCAGACTCCACACAGAAGGCACCCCAGCCATTTAACCAAGTCTCTGTAAAGATTAACAGACAGGAATTTCTCACCTTGTTTGTGGTTGTGAGCTCTAGCCTGAGAAAATCCATATTGTTGTCTAATGAGCATATATTTGCTAACAGAATAGGTGAAAATTTCCATATATGTATTGTATTGTATTTCTATCCATTCTATATATTCCTTTATTGCATGTTATGTAATTACTTCAGAAGTATGCATACTTAAAATGTGATTTGTGTTTATCTTTGTTCTTACTATTTGTTTACCTAAACTTTTTTTTTTTTTGGGAGCTTTTCTCCTCAGGTCTCTGCTGAAAAAGGGCTTCTAAGAATCCAGACAGACTAACCCGGTTAACACATGTAAAAATAAATAAAATAAATAAACAGAATTGAGGAAAGTGCAAGCCTGTGAAGGTTTGTTTTAAATCTAGCAGCAATTCCAGCTCTGCAGCCGCTTTTTCTGCTTCTGTTACATCTCTTTCTTTTTGGGTCTCATCTTGATTGTTCTAGAACCTTCCTTTCCCTGATTTAGGTACTTTGAAGCTTGTTTGGTTAGGATGTTGAGTTCCAGCAGTTCTGTGAGTGTTATAGGTCCCAGATGCTCCATAGTAAGCAGGGAATCCAGTCTTCAATCAGTTCAAGCTGTAACCATCATTTTTTAAGTGTTTTTTTTTTTTTTAATGATGTGCACCTTGCATATATATAGGTGGAGGGGAGGCTAGAGAGACTGATATATAGGTGGAAAATAGAGAGAGAGAAATGTAGATGGAAAAGAGGACACTAGTCTGAGTGATATGTAAGTAGAAGAGAAATGCAGAGGGAAGTAGAAGTAGTTGAATAGGATGCTGACAAGTGGATACGTTGAGAGAGGGAGGGAGGAAAAGGATTAAAAGAGGATAAGGATGACATAACGTTGGTAGAGATGAACAGGGTATAAAATGGTGAGTTATAAAAATGAATTAAGATTGCATAAAGATACAGATAAGGGAAAACAGATATTACATCAGTTAAAGGAGTATTTTTCAAGCTTTTATCTCTTAACTGTGAAATAACCTGTTATAAGTTCTTTGCCTCGGGTTTATTCTTTTTTATATCTTTACACATTCTAACAGATTTACTCTCATTGATTTGTAATACTACAAAAACCTTCAGTTCACAGTATGACTCTGACTGATGTGTAAATGCACTTTGTTGTCAGGAGGGTGGAGAAAGTTGTGAGTCTGTTGTCAAAGAAAGATGAAAATAAATAAGGTGTTATCTGGCTTTAGGTTTGCTCACTTAAGTCTTCAGATTCAGCATCATTATTCTTCACCTGCATAAGACTTGCTTCTCGAGTCAGCCTCCAATCTGTCATGACATTTCTGAGCTCCCTCCAGAATCTAGCACACTACAAAATCACGACCACAGCAATAAAGATGAACTTTTCTGGAGCCTGACAATTTGCACTTCCTTATATGCTGATTGTTATTCTCTTTCCCGTTACTTTGTTTAGTCATCAAAGATGTGTACTGTCACATGACTTTTGCTGTATAAGTGTATAGTGCAGGCTGTGATGCTGCTGTTGAACAATTTCTTTATAAGGTAATACATTGTTGGAAACCCTCTTTGTGCCTTTATTGAAGCCAAAGAGAACAGCAGAATGTCTTTCACTTTTAGTCATTCAAAAACAATAAGCTGTCTGAACCTCTTATAGTCATAGCTTTATTACATTTTTTACTTCTCCAGTAATCACTATTTAATCTACTTTGTTTCTGTGTAGCTAGTATAGACTTCCAAACCTTATGGCCAGAATTCAATGTCCAGGACTTAGCAAATGTGTTATGGTTATGTACGAATAGTGGTGTTACACAGATATGCAAATAAGGTCAGCAAAAGGCATTTGCAATGAAAAAGGAAAGCAATGGATTTTTTAAAAACATTCCCATGTTTTGCAAAAGAGTAAGTTGTATAAAGTTTGGTATTATTAACCTGCAAATTAATTCACAAAATCGTAAATTGATGCTGTTTTTTCCATATTGTGGACAAGCATAGCTGAGGACAGTCATTCTCAAAGGGTTTTAGGAAAGTTGTGGACTGCACAGCAGCCAAGACTGATTTTTTTTTAAAAAAGAAAAGGGATTTTGTAATTTTTTATACAGGGGTATCCTTTTTTGGGGCATCCTGATGGTTTCATTAAAGAATAGAAATGAGGAAATAGGAAAGATTGAAAAACGGGAGACAAAACAAAGAGGGGAACATGCAAGGGAAACATCAAGAGGGTTTGTGCTGAAGGAAGTGGTAGGGGTTGGGCATTATGTTTTTGTCGAGGAATAGAACTCCCTGTTTTTTCAATTTTTTTATAACAGAGTAGTGTGGGTGGAAAACAGGGATGAGGGCAAAGGAAAAAGGGTAAAGGAAGAAAGGCTGAAAAAGTGCCAGATGGAATCCCAGTCCACACAGCCTCAAATATGGTCACTGCTAGATAGTGTTGTAGTGAAGGGCCCTGATGTTTAGGGGGCAGAGGCCTATAATGGTGTGGTGGTCAGCACCAACTGGTAGAGCATGTTTTCTACATATTGAAAAGAGTCTTTGACTGGCTGAATTCTCCTGTCCACTACCTCTAACAGTACATCCTCAGCCAAATTCCAAAGTCCCCTTTATGTGAGGCTTGCCAGGCTGCCACATTCCGGAGTGCCTGCAGGACTGGTTCATAGGTTCATAGTTTCATAGGTAGGTACTAGGCTATTGGCCCAAGGGCCTATGTAAGCCTAGCCAGCAAGGTTCCATAGCTTACTCCACCCAAGAAAGTTATTTTCCTGTGCCACTGTCCAGACACAGAAGTGATCCCTAGGGTGTATTTCCTATTTCCCATCCACTCATCAAGATTTTTCTTGAAGAGTGCTAATGAAGAACTTTGTTTGACATAGATGGGTAGCTTGTTCCAGAGTATAGGAAGTCTCTGGGACAGGAATATATCCCTCCAGCACGTCCTGTTTATTGTGGTGACAATGTTTAGGTCCCTAGAGCGTGTAGCTCAGAGGGATTAGGATTTCTTTAGGTGTAGCATGTCCAACAGCTCTGGGTTTGACATAGCTTTATATGTTAGGCAGAGATCACCTCAAAGTAGGTGATATGCTATGAAGTAAAGCTGGAGTTTTTTGAGGTGGTCAGTGTAGGGCATTTGTTTGAGGTCACTTACACTATGTGAGGACATTCCAGGATGGGTAGAGGGTGATCTATCACTAGTCCGGGAAGTATGTGCCTGCTCTGTTCCTTAGGGATTTAAACCTGTACAAAAAGAAAATAAATGGGAGAGAAGCAAAACCAAAAAGGAGGAAGGACTGCATAAGCAAAATAAGAAAAAGAAAAGAAACAAATGGTGAGAAGAGACAAAACTGAAATGGTACAATAAGTCCACACAACATTGTTTACATATAATTTAATACAGTATTGAAATACTCTAGTAAAATCTTGATTGAAATAAACCATGTATTACGGAAGTGCTTATACAGTGGGAGTAGCTGTTCGGGGTCTACTTTAGTTGTTGTTGTGTCTTTCGGCTTTTCCCAGTGAGGGGTCACCACAGCGGAACTCCAGTCCACTAATGATTGGCAGTAGATTTTACGTGCCAAGTTGCCGGCCCTGATGCAAAACCTTCAATGAAGGTACACCCATTCATGCATGTCTCCACAGAGAAGATGCTCTAACTGAGAATCAAACAGGACAACATCTTACTGTGAGGCGACAACTCTACCGCAGCACCACCACTGCTGTTAACTTGGGAATAATAATGAGCATCGTGCTTATGCATACTTGTGATGAAATGAAATGGCAAGGACTTTTGACTTTCTGAAGAGGTGTGTGCTTCTCTAAAGTTATGTAATTTCAATACAGAAAATACAGTACCAAAAAAAAAAGAAAAACTCAGTAATTATTGCAGTTAATAGGGTTAAAATGGATGGCGCAGTGGTGCAGCAGTAGCGTTGTCGCCTCACAGCAAGAGGTTCTCCAGTATGATTCTCAGCTGGGGTGCCTTCTCTGTGGAGTCTGCATGTCCTCCCTGCATTCATGTGGGTTTCCTCTGGGTGCTCCAGTTTCCTCCCATGTTACAAAGACATGCATCTGGAGAGTTTCTCCCTGGGCCTCTGCTGAAAACTGGCTTGCTCCAAGTTGTACTTTCCTGGTTAACAAATGTAAAATAAATACAAAATCAGATTATAAAACATTCTCTTGAAGTCTTCAGTTGCATTTCTTTCCTCTGTAAAGCTATAACACTATTTTCTTTAGGGATAATACAGAATTTACTTCTAAAAACATTTGTTTATCACTTTTTCTGCTACAATTAAAGTAGTATAATGATCTATAATACATAGTATGGACTAGTAAGAAAGAAAATTCTCATGTACACTTGTTATTTACAGAAAAGTCAACCAGTCACTCTAATCTTCTCTTTTGCTTCTGACTGTTGTATCTAATTTTTTCCTTAGCTATCATTAAAAGAGAGGCCAATGTCATTTACATGTATTTGAATTTCTTCAAAATATAAATATAAATATGTCTGTAATCCTGTCTAAACATTAATTTCCTTTTTTTTTAGTTTTCATTTTCATTTGCATATGCATACCTGCATGAATTAGTACAATAATGTACCAATATTCCCTTTTCATTCAAGAGGATAATATTAAAATATGAATGGTATCTTGAATGTTGTTTTCAAAATGCATGTAATACTTTGTTCTCATATAGCTAAACTGTAAGTGCTGAAATGTATAAATTCAAGGAAGTATGAATTTCCTTTTCTGTAGAACTATGGCTGATGTAATAAGTAATACTGAAGTAAAACAGCATGCTCTCAGAAAATATCTGTGCTGGTCATTCACTTATCACAGTAACTCCCACCCTCCTCCCCCAACCTCAGACTAAGTAGGGTGTTGTTTGCGACATTTCAACCATGTTGTATGTGCAGCTAGAAATGCTTCTAAACAAACAACTGCATTAAGCAGTTGTTTTTGTTATATTTTTGTGGCCTACACAAAACTGGCTTCATGTAATCCTATCTAAAACAACCCTTTCTCTGTAATGTTAAAAAAATATATAATTCTGTAATCACAATTGTTATTTCATAACTTTATATATCCAGTCACTTTTAATAACACATGAGAGTGAAGTCTCAGACAACTTGACAAAGAAGGACCCCTCACCTACTTCATCCTTCCTTGCTCTAGTAAGTGACTAGGGAATAATAATTATTTAGATCAGTCAGGAAAATATAGTGAGATCAATTATGTACTGTTTTTCTATATCTGTGTGAATCTATTCATCTGTGTTATTTTAATAGTTCCTGTGATTGAAACTCTGTGGTGTTTATTATAAATAGATATTTAGTATTTTCATGTTATATTATTATTAATTATTAAATACATTTAACCTTTTCATTGTGGTTGGTCTTTAGAGAGTATTTTAGCATTTAATAGTACTTATATCTAGTTGGTGACTCTGTGGCCACTCCTGAAAGCCTTACTGCCTTGATCAAAAGCTACCATTTGTTTTAATATTAATTTCACTCAGTATAATTGGGTACCCTTGTAAGAGCCTTAGATTAGCTGGCTTTTGGAGTGTCTGGTAGCAGTAACTACCTTATAGCCTGGACAGAAGGGGCATAGCTAGTAAATCTGTGCCAGCCTTTCCCAGGTGTGTGTGTGTGTGTGTGTGTGTGTGTGTGTGTGTGTGTGTGTGTGTGTGTGTGTGTGTGTGTGTGTGTGTGTGTGTGTGTGTGTGTGTGTGTGTGTGTGTGTGTGCAAATCAAATCTCCAACAGTGTGTGTGTCAGCTGCTTGGAGCAGGGACACAAAGCACTGGTGTCACAGAGAGGGTGCTGGAGGACATGGCTTGGACACTTGGTTGAGGAGTCAACTCTCCAGCTGTGCCAGTCTGGATTCTCAGTGGGGCCCTGGGGAGAGAGAGAGAGAAATCCATACCCTGGACTGACTGTATTCCCTGTGTGCTCTTAGGGGAAATACTGTGTGCATCTATTTTTGTTCCAAGTGAAGGTCTCTCTCCATTGTAAGTGGTGAGGATTCAGGCTGCTTGATTACTGGCCCAGAGAGGGAATGTCACAACAAGATAGGCAGCAAATGTATTAGGATACTGCAGACATAGTAAAGTAAGGAAAAGTTTTAAAAAACAATTAGTATTTTGTAAGAGACATTTTAAGAATTATTTTAATATTGCTTTAAAGGTCACCAGCAGTGATTTTTGATGTATGCTGTACATCTGTTGATACCATTGTCTAAGTGATAATTTTTTTGTCATTTTGAAATTGCATTTAATATGAGCTGTAGAATTTAGTAGTGATTATAGAAAATGAACATTACAAGAGTATACTCCAGTGGTTGTGCATACATGGGAAAAAGCTTAATTTACTAGATAAATTTTAATGAGTAAAGGACAGGAATAGGCACATGTGATGAATCTGGTATTTTGGTACTGACATTGAGGAAAAAGTATGTGAAAATACCAAAGGATGTGCCAGGATGATTTTTTGGGGTTGAATACTGTGATTGAATAAGTTGCAGTTAACATAACGTTACAATTTGCATGGATATATTGAGATAGTTACTCATATAGAGATATGTATATGTGTGTGTGTATATATATATATATATTTTTATATATATATATATATATATATATATGTGTGTGTGTGTGTGTGTATATATGTGTATATATATATATATATATATATACACACACACACACACACACACACACACACACACACACACACACACACACACACACACATTTGTTCACCTTGAAATTACTAGGGGTGGTGGGAACAGCTGGCCAGTGGTTTGTACTTTAACAGCTGATGTCATTAAAACATTAATCACAAATGTCTGACTGTAGCTCTTTTTTCTTTCTATTTTTTTCGTTCATTTTTTTTTTTACTTGTAATACTGATGGAGAATAAGGGATCAAAGCACAGAAAGGATAACTAAAATTGTGTCCTCATGGCAAAACTTGACATATGGGAAACTTCTTTTTTGTAAATGGGGGCACACCGGCGCAGGCAAGCTGGCAAGAACATGGCCTGGAGCCAAGGAGTTGTTGAAATCAATGCAGTTGGAGGCAGAAAAAGCGCACTGGCACAGTGCATGAAAAGGTCAAATGATATGGTAGTACATGCTAAAAGCAAGGCCAGACAGAATGCAATTTCACATACCACTATGCGGGCCTCTAAACCTTATTAAGTTAACACCAGATGATGAATACCTCCGTCCATCTGTGGGGATGACTATGATACAGATGATGTTGCAACAGGAATAATTAGAGATGGCATGGATAATGTTCCATCTAATCAATGTCTACAGCAGCATTTACATTCATCAGCTCATGAAGCCTGGCTTAAAAGAGATAAGTTTTATAGACAAATTTGAATGCTGACAAACAATGATGTCTTTAAACACGTCACAACTCATTGTTATTAGGTGACCCTTATATATCGCAAATAATGTAAATGAAGCCAGTGTGCATGGTAAGTCCCCCCCCCCCCGTAAGCATACTGTATTATCTGCTGTTGCATTGTTAGCAATGTTTTTTTAATAATTTCCCTTTACAGAGTGAGCATCAGAAACAAACAGTTCAATTATACCATCAAATATGAAAGATGTCAGCAGCAGAAAGATGATGACATAGTTATACTTATGAGGCAGCCTGGGGGAAGTGCAGGCAGTCCCCAAGTTTAATGGCTGGTTCTCGCATCACTCAAGGTGTTAGTACTTCTGCAGAAAGTGACAGTACAACTCAAAGCAAAGCTCAATTAAACATTGAATTCATGTACAACAGGCACACCCCTGCACCTCTACACCAGTATCTGCAAACCCATGCACCTCTACACCAGTATCTGCAAACCCATGCACCTCTACACCAGTATCTGCAAACCCATGCACCGCTACACCAGTATCCCCAACCCCCTGTACCTCTACACCAGTATCTGCAAACCCATGGACCTCTACACCAGTATCTCTAACCCCTGCACCTCTACACCAGTATCTCCAAAGCCATGCACCTCTACACTGGTACCTCCAAAACCATGCACCTCTACATGACTATCTGCAAACCCATGCACCTCTACACCTGTATCTACAAACCCACACACCTCTACACCAGTATCTGTAAATCTATGCACCTCTACACCACTATCAGCAAACCCATGCACCTCTATATCAGTATCTGCAAACCCCTGCACCTCCACACAAGTATCTGCAAATCTATGTACCTCTACATCAGTATCTGCAAACCCATGCACCTCTATACCAGTATCTGCAAACCCCTGCATCTCTACACCAGTATCTGAAAATCTATGTACCTCTACACCACTATCTACAAACCCATGCACCCCTACAGCAGTATCTGCAAACCTATACACCTCTACACCAGTATCTGCAAACCAGTGCACCTCTACAGCAGTATCTACACACACAGAGGAACACTTTGAGGATAACACCAGGCATTCTGTGGCCACAGTGTCCACAGTGATATCATTGCAAAAAGGAACCAGACACAAGAATTATTTACTTCTAATCCAGGAAACATGTAAAGCACTGACTGCCCAACAAGAAATGTGCTGCCACATTGTTAGGGCTCACAGCACAACCACAGAAAGTCAGATAGAAATAGTGAGACTCCTCCAGGTATGATTTCCAGCACTACCTAAATGTCAGAGAGCAGGAATAGTGCCATAGTAACATTGATGCTTTGTATGCTTGCACACCAAGCATTGGTTGCCTCCTCCACTGGTACACTAGTTAGAACATATCAAATTCAAGCTCAGCTTAGTCTTAGAATAGGGAGGGAATGGACTATTCTGTGTACACATGGGTGAGATCATATGATACTATTGCTGCTTTCTCAAGACAGTAATGGCAGTAGTTACAATGAACAATCACAACACAATTTACACAGGCCATGTCTATGGTCATCTACACCTAGCAGCACCTCACAGTCATGATCACGGTCAGGCTGCAGTTGACAGCAGGATCACCTTCATCAAGCAGATCACAACATCAGACTAACTCACCTTACACTTCTAATGGTAGCCCATCCTCCAAATCAGTTGCACCATCATGCAGCTTATATATATATATATATATATATATATATATATATATCTATACATAGATACTCACACATCATCTGTGTAAAGTTATTATGTACATGAATAAACATTGTGCAAAAAACAGCGCTACATGGATTACCATTTCATGTGGTGGCAGTCACCTAAAACATCAAATTAGTAATGAACAAATATTTTCAGTCAAAATATATCATAAGGAAATGCACATTAAAATAAATAAGCATCCTGCTATGTAAACTTAACAACTGCCACCACAATCTCCTCACTTCTCAAATGTTGACAGTTTCTGATGTCAAAATTTATTTTGTATGATTCTATAAAAATAATCTGATGTGCGGTACAACAAAATAAAATAAAATGAATTAGCATATATAACTGAATATTTCATTGTTGCCTGTATTGCATTCTGCTGCATAGTTAAGAAATCACTGTCGACAAAGTTATTCCTTACAGCAGATAAAACTGTGAGTTATTTCTTGATTTGATGCCTTTCAGCATCGATGAACTGGAGTCAGTGAGCTCTCACGCATGTCAGCAACATGAGTATTATTCAAAGAGGTAATAATAAATAACATACTTTATGAAAGAAGAGAATGTCAGATGAACAGTGACATCAGACCATGCCTGGCACAGCATAGTCCACAGATATCACTGCATGCATCAGTTATACTATATGCATTTTTTTCAGTCAAGGAAACACTAAGCTGAATGTCATGGTCCACAATTCTTTTTACCTGCTCAGCCACATGCCGTGCATGAGCCTGCTGCATGGGGTCCCTTACTACTGCTGCCTCATGATCATCATTAGTAATAGTGGGACTACAGCTGGGGCCTGCAGTGATAGAATGGGTCACATCACCACCAGACAGCTACATGATTAGGCAGTAAACATCCTACACACAGTAGCATGGTCATACTGAGGGGCACCATCAGACTCATCCATGCATCTGAAATGTCTCTGCAGGACCCACAAAACCCTCTCAATGAGAATATGGTTTTGGGACAGGGATGTGTTATATGTCTTTTTGTTTGTTTGTTTTTTTGTTTTTCAACTACCCTTATTGAATTATCAGTAGTGATATAGGCAAATTTACATTCATATAAAAGTAATCAAACTATATTAACATAACAAACATTATACTTCACATGTATTGTTATATATCATATAACCTAAGCAATTATTACATAAATTATTCAATTCCTGCCTTTTTTTAAACAAGAAACATCTTTACTAAACCATCACTCACTAGATAGGTAATCATATATTTATATAAATAAAAATAAATCACACTGTACATCACAAACTATACTCACACACTCCCAGTGGCAAACATTATACATCACTTCTAATCTACCCACTCTTTTTCACAGGGATGTGTTATATGTCTTCTCTGCAGCTTCAGAAGGATTTCTGACTGGGGTCATGAACCATGGCTCCAATGGATATCCAGCATCACCTAAGAAAAAAAAAGAAAAGAGAGAGAGAGAGAGAGAGAGACCGATGGTGGGGGGGAGGGCAAACCATACTGTACTACATGAATAAGTACTTAAATAACATATTAAAAAAATATTTTTCACTTACCCGCGGTGTTGGTGCTATAGTAGCGTTGTCGCCTCACAGTAAGATGCTGTCCGGTTCGATTCTCTGCTAGAGCGTCTTCTGCATGGAGACATGCATGAATGGGTGTACCTTCATTGAAGGTTGTGCGTCAGGCCTGGCAAGCCGGTATGTAAAAATCAACTGCCAATCATTAGTGGACCGGAGTTCCGCTGTGGCGACCCCTAACCGGGAAAAGTCAAAAGACACAAACAAACAAACAAACCAACAAGATGACCACTGGGCATCCTACCATGGGAAAAGAGGCAGTAGAGTGACCTAGTGTGCCAGATATGTAAATCATGTGCACTGCCAGGGTGCTGGGTAGAGATGTTGGTGATGCACTCCCATACATAACTCTCTTCCTGGCAATCATTGGAATAGTAGCCTTTCATATTGTGATACTGCTGCCCTCATGGACCAGATGGGGCCCTAACTGCAACAAGGATGGAAGCTATTGCACTGAGTATC
This sequence comes from Protopterus annectens, assembly GCF_019279795.1. Lineage (NCBI taxonomy): Eukaryota > Metazoa > Chordata > Ceratodontiformes > Protopteridae > Protopterus > Protopterus annectens. The sequence continues at coordinate 212,877,452 of NC_056751.1, forward strand.
TCAGGAAAATATGCCAACCCATAAAAGGCACGTATAGTCCTGGCTTGGTTCTGAGGTGACACTGAAAAATAGATGTACTGATCTACATGTGCCAAGAATACATCCAGGAACTGCTGCAGTATCCTTGAGGCAGAAGTCTGTGAAATCCCCCAAAGTGTCCCCAGTCTGTTTCTGGAAGTCCCATAGCAAGTAGTGAAGGCTTTGCATGCTTCAGTGTCCAGAAGAACAGAAAGTGCAAACATTCCTCCAGTGCCCTTATGGGGTCAATCATGCCCACTTAGACACTTATAATGTCCCTGTCCATTCTGAACCTATTAAGGATTTTATGATTGTCAACATTCTAATGAGTAATCCTTAGTTTAGATTTTTGCCTTCTTGGCAGATGAGTGCCACTGGGTGCAAACAGTTTTGGCCCAGCCAAGACATGCAACTCAGACCTAGAAACAGTAAAGCTCACCCAGACTGATAGCATTTCCACTGATTGCTACTTTGATTGATCTGGTGATGCTTCTCTTTGCACTTCATTAGCATACGAAGATTTACATCACTACCCATTTCATCTCATTATTTGCACATTTGCATAAGTACATTCTAGATCATTGCATATTGGTCTAAATGGCCTCTATGAATCACAGCTCAGCTGCGCTTGTTCATGCATGCCGCTGAAAGTTTTAATGGATTAGTGTAAGCGACCATGATTATCAGCCTATATATCCCAGAACTGCCTTAAAAATTAAGTATTTCTTGTGGTATGAACATATAGACATTCCAAAATGTGTTTTTACATACTCACACGTACACACAACACACACACACACACACACACACACACACACACACACACACACACACACACACACACACACATGCTTTTTTATTTAGTTATTTATTTAGTTATTTATTTATTTACGTACTTATTTATTTATTTTATTTCAGTTAATCTCAGTGTAACATGCAAGAACTTGTGTAAAGTAATTATTTGTCTGATAACACTGATAACACTGACACATGATGGTTGTAGCTAGTGTCCCCTGGGTTCTTCTCATACTAATAACTCACAAGAGAACTTAATTCAAAATGATGCAGACTTTGCAAACTGCATGGTAACATTTATAGTTTATCTTTTGTACTTCTGCTCATTTATTCCTCTGTCTTGAATATTTATCACTAAGTCTATCTGGTACACAATCATTCATGAGATTAAATGCACCATTTTGAAGGATGAGCAGTTAGTATCCTATACAAGCTTATTTAGAGCCCTCCCAAGTCAAACTTCATTCCTCTTCTCTGTTATACATCTGGAATGTTCTAAGCTATTGAAGACTACTTTCGGTAGTGCTCCCGTTGTTTTAAAGTATGGTTTACTTATCAAAGATTCTGAAGTGTTTTAGTTGTTTCGACTTCTGTTCTGAATTGCAACACCTTCATTTTGGTGCTGATGACTTCAAGATTAAATACAATGTGATAGGATAAGAAAATAACAAAGCCAGCACTTTCATCCATCTTAGAAGAATAAAATAAAATAAGAAAATGAGAAGTATGTGCACAATGACGCCATTTCATGCATAAATCTATTACTGGTAGAAACAATATGAAATAGAACAGCTAATAAGCTTATCGAATCAAAAGCTAAATATGTAGCGAGGTTCAGAAAATTAGCCCAAAGTTATAATTAAGTAGAGACATTACAAAAAGAAAAAGACACAGGACTGAATATAGAATCAGTAAAGTACACACTGCAAAAAACACTATTTTCAGAAAAAATACACATTTGGTAGTAGTACATAACAGAGTAATAGGTAAAATAATGTAGTCATAAAAATGGGTATGGCTTCAGGAGTGCAGACTACAACAAAGTTATTACATGCTCTTTGGTTTTTGGTAAGCAGAACATTAATTACTTTTTGATTCAAATTTAGAAATTGCCTGAATGCAAGTGGTTTCAGCACACATCAAGAAACTGTAAAAATAAGAAAAAAGAAAGCTTGTTTAAAAAGAGCTGAAAGGAAGTTTAGTAATGATTTCTTATGAAAAAATTCTTGTTAAGAGGTGAAGCAGAGACGGTTCAGAGCAACCCTTTCATTGGTGTTATCTCCATAACATGAATCTGCAACAAAATCAATCCATTCATAACACAAATGAAACTAAATTACAAACCAGTGAATGTATATGGTTGATTAGAAGGTGGCAGTGAATTGTGAAGCTGATATTAGGAGCAGTTTGCCTACTGCAACTGAACTAACATTCATATAAATAAGCAACACAGTTGTACAGCCGACTTATTCTGAACATTTATACAGAGAAATATATGAAACTAGAACTGCTGATATGAGCATTGCTTATAAAAATGTTAACAAACATTACTTTTAATAATTTTCAGACTTTGTCAAGGAGAATTTCATTAAGGTGACTTAAAAATATGAGAAGCAAAGCGCATATATGTTGAAAATGAAAGATCTGTAGAGGCATTTGTAAACCCTGAAGCTGTGTTTAAGGATGAAATGGACATGATAAAAGTACTTTCAACTGTTGTTCACATTTCATCAAGTGATGATAAACCAAGATTTTGTTTCAAATCCAGATAATTTATTTGTGCCAATAACGATGCATAAAGTTGGTTGCCTGTTCCACAAAAAAGTGCAAATATAAACATCAGATAAACTTAACTCAAAATTAATAACACCACTGTTGAGCTGCATCTCATAGTAAAATTGGCTTTACTGCTTGAACAAAACTAAAGTCTTAGCCATTTGACCTTTAAGGTGAAATGCAACAAAGAAAGTAAAGCCTATATGAAATATGTAAATGGGTTACTGATGATACAGGTGTGGTACAAAGCAGGTAGTGTAGCAAAGCAAACAGACAAAAGCAAAACATGAAATTATGGAAAAAAATATAAGAAAGTAGGAAAGGGAGCAAATTGTGAAAGAGAATACATTATGCTGATGTTAATAAATATATAATCTAACTCTTTAAATATCCAGTAAAGAAAATATAATTAAACTTTACATTAGAATGCACCATCATAAGAAACATTTTCTAATAAGAGTATTATTCAAGCTTGTAGCATATGGACTATCATATATAGAAATAAGCAATGTCTCTGTATTGTTGTGGACACATATGACATTATAAGCTGATTACTCTGGTATACCTGATAATGACAAAATGCATCAGGAGTTTCATATCCCCACCATGGAGTAAATTTAAAATACTTGGCTACAGGGCAAGACCTGAATTATTTCTTCTCACACATAGATGTTCTGTATTAGATAACTTAACCTTTCTCATTGTTTGCCTAACAAAAATACTTTCAAAATAGGCTAAAAAAGGACATACTCTAATTGGCCTGTATGTCAACTGAAAGGAATGTTAATAACACATTTAAGTGTATATTGGGGAAATCATTTCCATCATGGGCACTCAGTTCCCATAACTCTGGTATAATCTACAGGGGTACAATGTTATCATCCATGTTCCAGGCCATGGCTGAAAAGGGTGATTGGACCAGTTTACCAACCTGACCATCAAATAATGAAACAGATAAACAAGCAAACCTGATTGTGACAAAGGGAGATACTGCCAGCACAGCTATCTGGAATTTTGTAAATAATTATATGTCATCTGTGAATATCAACATGATCTATATAAGATGCTTGTGTTACAAATGTATTAGAACTCTATATCATGTGCATATCAAACTGGTCTGTACAGACGTGTATTAAAAAGGTATTTTTTAAAGTGCTTGTGCTTAAAATGTAACCAAAGTGTGCCCTGCTGGAACAGAACAGAAATGTACATGCACTATTGTAACTGTTTAAATGTATAGATTTTAACAGTGGAAACTAGAATACAGGAGGTTAACTTCAGAAAAATAGCTGAAATTAAATTACTTTATAGGCTAGGCCAGACACATAATGTCTGTGCTGAGAAGCTTTCTGTTTTGTCTTCAGAGTGTAATAATTATTCCCCCTGAAAGGTAGATGCTAAATACTGCCAGTTTCCAGCAGTAGGGGTTTCACCTACAATAGAGTCAGATGACAAGAAATTATGTCATTCTGCAAGCTATCCCAGCAGTAATATTTGAGATATTAATTTGAGAACTCTCTGAGAGAGAGACATTCTGTATTCTGTCTTGGACCTGACAAGAACCATTCACCACACATCTGCCTTACTCTGCAAGTAAGTTTCTAGGATATAGTCAAGAATATAGCACAGCTTAGTTTAGATGTTTTATTTATATATTTGGGACTGGCTGCAATGTTGTTTTAAATATTTCCTGTGATTTTGAACTCTGATGTCACTATGAATATATACCGAGTATTTTTTGTTCTTTTATTATTTATTATTAAATATACTTAAACCTTTCATTGTGGCTGATCTATCTAGCAATATTTAAGTTAGATATTTATTTGGTGATACTGTGTGGGCCACTTTTAATAGCCTTACTCTTGGTCAAACTACCATTTGTATTAATATAAATATTACACAGTAAGATTGGACACCCTTTGTTAAGGGCCTTAAAGTAGCTGATAAGGAGTGGGCTGGTGGCAGTGATAACTACCTTATAGACTGGGCAGAAGGGGGCATAGCGAGTAAACCTGTGCCAGCCTTTCCCAGGTTTGTGTGGGTGTAAATCAAACTTCAAACAATGTGTGTGTGTCAACTACTTGGGAAGGGGCACAAAACCTGGCTGGACAGAAAGGGTGCTAGAGGTCTTGACTTGGCCACTCAGTTGCGATCTCAACTCTATAGCTGTGCCTGTGGGAAGTCTTACTGGGGATCTGGAGAATGAGGGAGAAACCAGCCACAGAATGACTGTGGTCTCTGTGTGCTCTTAAGGGAAATTGCACTTGACGCAGAGAGCTGCATCTGGAGTTACTGTGTATGTTAACGACTGACAAACTCAATAACTGTAGAAACCAAAAGGCCTGGAATAGCTGCAGAAAAACAGACAAAAAGTGTAGCAAATGTACCTGACAAAATTTCCTTTCTTTGCGCTTGTATCCAAGTGATGTAAACCTTATATCCAAACACCAGCGACTCTGTATTGCTTTGAAGTAAAACATATTTATTAAGCGATACCAACTTCAATATTTTTGGTTAATTAAAACAACACAAGTAAAACGCTTTTCGTTTCCAAAGGTTTGAAAACTTTTTCAAATGGTTTGTACTCCGCCCCTTTCCTTCTATTTATAGTGATCATGACATCACTTCTCCTTAAAGGTATAAGACACCTTAAATACAATGTACTTCTACAATGTCAAAATTATTCTTTGTTGTGCAGCATGGTCAAGTAAAAGTAAATAAAATAAAACACATACATTATGAGTCAAGCCCATATTAAAAACTTGTTGTACTTCTATACTAGATTTTTAGATGACATATTTGTTATAATAAAAGGTGATGAAAGTACATCTAGAGACCTTATCCAGTACTTTAACAACAATACTACACATTTTTTAAAATTTACTTCAAATTATAGTGAAGATAGAATTTCTTTCCTAGATATAGAACTAAGGAAAGATAACAAATATAACAGATATGTAAGTACTATTTTCAGAAAGGAGACTTTTTCCAACAGTCTTTTACACTTTACCAGCTGTCACCCATTTTACCAAAAAAGATCTGTTGTAAAAGGACAGCTGGTAAGAGTGGCAAGAATGACAACCTTTGATGAAGAATTTATAACAGAATGTCAAAATTTAAGTAGGATGTTCCAGAATAGGGGATACCCATTGGTCCATGACTTGACCAATGAAATAACCATTAAGAGAAGGAGAGGAACATATAAACCAATCCTGGATAATAGTAATAGGGAAGTTGAGAGTAATTTCGAAGCCTTGACAGACAGCAATATACAAAAAGGACCAGCTCATATTAGTTACAACTTTATTACCCGATATAGTATAAATGCAGAAGATCTTAGGCAAGTCATATACAAGAACTGGGAAATATTGGAAAATGATGCAAATGTGCGGAAAAGACTTTTAGAACTTCCTAAATTGATTTTTAAAAAAAGGTAGGAATATGAAAGCAATCCTGGAACACCAAGTTAACATAGTAGCAGAAAATCCAGGTATGTCAAAGTGTTTAATGTGTAACTTTTGCAGGCACATAGACACGGGAAAGACATTCACTATTCGTGATGGAAAATACAATACTAGAAGTAAGTACAATTGCCAATCTAAATTGATAGTTTACCTTGCTGCATGCCAACTGTGTCAAGCTTTCTATATAGGAAAAACTATACGTACACTCATTGAAAGAATGTACGAACACCTATATAGTATAAAAAACAGTAAACTTGACAATGCTTTGGCAAGACATACTACGGAGTATGTAGGACACCACTTTAAGTTTCGGGTCATTGACCAAATAAAAATGGATGAAAGAGGTGGACCTGCTAGCATCTTGTTAGAAAGGTTGGAACTAATGTGGCAACTTTCCACTCATGCATGTACCTATCCAGGTATCAATGAAATGTCCTAGATACTCTGTATTCTTAGACTTAAGAACTTAGATAGAAGTCACTAATTTCATTATTTATACAGACTTTACGTTTAATAGTTCAAGTCTAGTGTAGTATTATTTTTAGTACACAACCTTGAGATTTGAGACTTGAGAGTGTCATATAGGTATACCCATTATTGAATGATGTTATAATGTTATTTGTACGATGAAGTCAGAAAGCGACTATACTTTTTGTTGGGCCATTATGTGCTTCCAATTAATGTATAAAGTCTTCTATCAAAACATAGGTGTATTTATTTGTGTATAGTTGCTTATGAGACTATCTTAGACCATATATAACATAGTCAATATTTATTGTACTTATTTACATTACAAGAGTTTTCTTATAGACATTGTCTTAAATAGTTTCTGACTTCCATAACTTTGACATCCGTAGATGAGATGTATTTAACCAATTTACAACAAAGTTGATACAAAGAACAACAAAAACATAGACTTGCACACTTCTGTTATTGCGTGGTTGTAGCATTTTTAACATTAAAATGAAGTCTACACATAGCTGTTTTAGTAACTAATCAGGGTGGTAAAAATATATAAAATAATTCTAATAGATTATGTATGTTGCAATGCCCTGAACATAACAGGACAGGAATATGCAAAGATTTTTAAATAAGAAATGTAAATTTACTTGGATTGCTTTATATTAGTGTTCTAATAGGCATGTGCTGGTATAAATACAATTAGCGTAGAGCACACTAATATTATAGAACACATACACTGTAATAAGCTTTGAGATTGTAAAGCAAAGTTTTTATCTGTTTAAAAAGTGTTTTATGAACAACGATTTAAAGATGGATAGAAAAAGTTTTATTTTATTTACTTTTACTTGACCATGCTGCACAACAAAGAATAATTTTGACATTGTGGAAGTACATTGTATTTAAGGTGTCTTATACCTTTAAGGAGAAGTGATGTCATGATCACTATAAATAGAAGGAAAGGGGAGGAGTACAAACCATTTGAAAAAGTTTTCAAACCTTTGGAAACAAAAAGCGTTTTACTTGTGTTGTTTTAATTAACCAAAAATATTGAAATTGGTATCGCTTAATAAATATTTTTTTACTTCAAAACAATACAGAGTTGCTAGTGTTTGGATATAAGGTTTACATCACTTGGATACAAGCACAAAGAAAGGAAATTTTGTCAGGTACATTTGCTATACTTGGTCTGTTTTTCTGCAGCTATTCCAGGCATACTATGTATGGACTTGTTGTCCTCCCAGTGTATGTCCCTCACTGGTGCCAGAGATGAGGATCATTGTTCCTTGATTACTGGTTGGCAGTGGTGGGTCATCACACTGCTAATAAAGAAATACATTTTGTGGCTTCACAACTAAGCCAACCCCTTTTGAAGTCCATATTTGATGAATAATAACAGTTTGGTTGTATCTTTTACCCCTGGTAAATCTGCTTTCTTACCTTGAGTTCCCATTGATACACTTACTAATTGTGGGGCTCTGTTTGATTCACTGATATGATCCTACTTGTCTGTCATTACAGTTCAATAGCTAGATTACCACATCCAGCATTTTCAATGAACTGCTCCAGAACTTCCATAACATTTCCCTGTAAGGAAGGGCTCCCTCAGTCCATTAGAAATGTTTATGTGTCAGAGATGTTAATAGCAAATCAAACTCCCTGAGCATACACCCCACCACCACCACCATGAAGAGGGAGGCATATGAGTTCTTCTTTGCATACTGCAGCTGCCTCATATTTAGTAACATGCATGGAATGGAAGTTTTGTAGTTGACAAATAGCTGCCTCCCAACATATCCAAAGAGGTATCTTATCCAAGTAAAAAAATACAAGGAAAACAAAAATCTCTGCTTAAGGCAGTGCTCACTCTGACAAAATGAAAGCCATCTATATATGATTGGTATTATTATTCTTTGTATGCTCTTTAATGTTTCTGTTTGTTACTGGTCATTACTTTTCTTCAGCTACATTACTAAATATTTTCTTCTGCTAAAATATAAGAAATTCTTTTAGACTAAATAAAGTCAAGGTCTGGCAAACAGTCTGTATGTACCATATAAACCAAGTAGCTATGAGTTACATTAATGTATTCATGATATTTAACAATAATTGAAGAAAATGAGTAATCTGGGATCAAGAATACTAATAAAATGAATTAGCCTTCCTGTACTGGTGTACACTAGGTAGCTGTTTTGCCTTTGATTTGCTTAGAAGAAATGTAGTACTTTCCTCCATTCCTGTTTCTGCCTTAAGTCATCAGTTAAGCTGAAAAACAATCTGAATAAAATAATTTGTGCAGCTCTTAACCCCCCTCCTTTGCACTTCCTAGAATTATACTCAGGTGATCCATCCAGGTGGGGGATATATTTATATGTATATGTGTATATAGACAGATAGATATAACTGCTATCAAAATGCAGAGAGGACAATACAAGAATATCTGCAGGCTTTAGTGAGACTGAAATCCTGGAGGGGTGATCCTAAAACTAGTACAATAATATCAACTTGCTTAAGCACAAGCATGAGCAAAATTATAGAGAGGAAAACAGAAGTTGAAGTTGTGTCTATTTGTGATTAAACAGGGCATGAAAATTCATTTGCACGACTTATACAACTAAGGAGGTTAGCCTGACTATACAGTGGAAGACTTTGTATCTCTGACACTAGTGACCTGGGACCAGTTAATATCTCAGGAACACACAATCAGACTTGACAGGGAGATGACTGAAGTGGCCAGTGACCAACTCTTTTTCTTCTTCTGGTATGTGGAGCTGTTTTTTGTGTTCTTTACAATGACTCCACAGTGGAAGATGCATTGTGTGCCATCAGGCATTCATGTGAGGCTGTGCAGATAGCTGTCTACAGAACAGGTTATGTATAGAAATAGCACAGGTATAGCCAGCTATTCTTTCACCCATCCTGGTCTGGCACCCCCACAACTTCAAGATGAGGAGCAGAAAATAAAAAGTTCTTCTTTACTTTTAAACTTGTAGCTAGCAGCAGTAGGGCTTCATTTCTAACTGTAAATGTGATACTGTGATTCATTTCTGAATGCCAGTAATGCATTGAAGACTGCTCAGGATTTGCAGATCATGGCCCCTAACACTTTGTCCCTGGGGTTGCCACCTACCTCTTCCCACCCTATCTCTGAGAAGTGGGGTGCACATTTAATAGCAGGTGTGAGAGAAGCATGAGTGTACTGTAAAATAACCAACCCAACCTCACAGTATGACACAATCAGGGGCCTGTTCATCTGCGTATATCCCTAAATGGAATGACTAAACAGCAGATCCTGAAGACTTGAGATGAGCAGGAATGGACGAAGAAGAAGGAAAAAATGGAATGTTGGGAAAAAGCATAGCAAAAGTGAATGTAAAAGTGAAAAGAAAATATATTGTTTAACTCCATTTAAATTCCAACAAAGGAAACCAAACATTCACTGATATCTGAATATAGTTTATGCATTACCTGAAAATGTCATCTATGTCTTCTGTCACAATGCCCAGAGATGCTATTGATACATATTAATTTTGCATACTTTAAAGTTTTGGCGGCTATTCAGCTTGGAGCTCCACTAAAAGCTATGATTTCCTAATTGGATGCCCATAGTCAATTAATGTAAGCAAGTAACCAAGCAAACAGACAAATAAATAAATAAATAAATAGACATACACTATTCGAGGCCCCATACTGAGAAGTCATGAGCAATGAAGATGTAAAATAACCTTACGTGCACTGTTAGTATGAAGTGCTGCTGGAAAAGAAATAATAAAATGAGTCACAAGATGTTATGCTATTTTGTTTTATTTTTGCTTGTAACACATTTTCTGTAAGTGTCATGTTGCTTGATTTTATTATAATGAATTCAAGAACAATATCCGATTATGAGCTTTCGGCTCAAGTGACTGGTAAGAGAAATTAAATTTTAAAATAATGTAATTCAGTCTATGTTTTATTACGTGAACATAGGAGAGATTATATTTGATCTAGTTATTTAGTGCCAAAGTTTAAAATATTTTACAAATCATCAGATGCATCAAGGGAACAACATGGACCTAATAGTGACCTCAGAATCCATTTGTTTGTGTAATTATACTGCCCACAACAATAACAGCTGGTCAGGATGACTCAGACAACAGTTGGAAACATTTGCTTGGTTCTGAAGTACACTATAAGGCACTGCTGTCCTCCTTCCTTCATCATAAATCATGTACAAGTTATGGTTCTGTGGGAGGCTATTACCGTTCAGCTGCCCTAACATTTGATTACACAGAAGACTAATTACTGAGCAAGTAGTTTAATAATGTTTTATAAACAAGAGTCTGACTTCAGTCGTCTAGCAGTAGAGTCTGCTGAAACTCATCCCTAACTGATGGAGAAAAAATTGCATTTCAATTTTTACCATGTAAATAAGCACAGTAATTAATACGTAAAGTGACTAATTCTTGGGTAATAAACATCTAAACCAAGTCTGACTTTACATACTGAAAAAATAACACTGCTTTAATGTCTATATGTAATGTATATTTACTGCAATGTGTATCAGTTATCAGTGACATCAGAGCTGAAGGAATCTAGCTTAATACCTGGGACTAAATATCAGTTTTATTTTTCTCCACTCCCATACAAACATACAAACACTGTAAAACAAGCACTAAGCAGAAACCAGTAAGGCATATGCATTACAGATTCACCAAGTATAGTCTTTCTTATGCAAGCACACAGACATGTGCGTGCATGTGCGCACACACACACACACACACACACACACACACACACACACACACACACACACACACACACACACACACTCACACATACAAAGGCATGTTATATGTAAGTTATGCATAAGTTATTATTTGGACATTAGAATGCTAATATTTAAACCATGGACCATAAGACATATTTTGTATGTACTTTGTAGTACATTTCTACTTTGCTTATTTATTTACAACGTTAATTTCTTTAGCTACCAGCTGTAATGGGCATAGTATAAATATATATTCCAAAAGTCATCATTCCCATCTTTTCCATACATAAACAGTAAAATGTGAAAATGATAATTAATCTGGAAAAATTCAAAAATTCAAAATGGCTGAAGCAGTGACTTGGAGCCTGAATTAAAGAATTATATTGCATTAACCAAAACAAAAGCAAGTATGAATAATAACAGCCTAATATGATACAGTCCCATGTGTTTGAGATGCCCTAGCATCCAAAAGGGGTATTGCTGTTCAGTGTACAACCAATGTTGTTGTTGTTGTTGTCTTTTGACTTTTTCCCGGTTAGGGGTCGCCACAGCGGAACTCCAGTCCGCCAGTGATTGGCAGTAGATTTTCACAAACGCCGAGGTGCCAGCTCGACATTCAACCTCCAACGAAGGCACGGCCCATTTACGCATGTCTTTCAAACACACACCCAACCGTGGGGAGGACATGCAGACTCCACACAGAAGGCACTTCCCGCACTCCAACCGAGAATCAAATGGGAGAACCTCTTGCTGTGAGGCAACAACACTACCGTTGCACCACAGTGGAAATATGTTCAGTGTACAACCAATACATGCGTCTATTTAGTAACACAGATTTTCTTGATTAGAAAATTGTTCTGTAAATGAGAGCTAATGTTCTCACTCTTTCTACAGGTAGAATACAATGCTTCAAGTGGCACAGAAGACAGATATAAACAACTTCAGTGTTTCTCGCCTGTAGATGTGTAACAGTATGCTGCCATACCTTCATTATGGGTTTCTCAGTCCCTTTTTTAATCTCCTTTTTTGCTGCATGCAAAGGCTAACCAGTCTGTGCCAATGCAGCAAATGACACATCATCAGGGATAAGTGTTAAGCTATAGCTGCATCTATTATCAGAGCTTTAATAAGGTGCAGCTATTATCAGAGCTTTAATAAATAAGCCATTCACTAGATACTTTAAGAGATTGACTTAATTTGTGATGTTCATACATTTTCAGTCCTCGTATTAAGACTATAATGCAGTCCTTATCAAGTGCTCCTTTGTTATAGTCACACATTTCTAAGCTGCAGTACCAGAATGACAAATTCTGCTTGTGTATTTCTGTTGTGCTTTATGTTTCAACATGCATTTTGATATTAAAGCCTTACACTACCATCTCGTGTCTTGGTGTGTTTTATAGATGGGAGTGCTGTGTGGTGGCTATAAGCATACATCTGTAGTGAAACATTAATAAATACATGGAAAGTAGAACTACTAAACAAAGTGTCTTTGCAGACATATTTATGTGTGATGACTGCCACACCCAGAGGCTACACAAGTATTGCACTGCACATGTGCAGACATAACATTCCTCCCCTTTGTCTATTTTTATCCAATAACAAAATGAGCTTGGTTTATATGTGTGTATGTACAGGTACTTTCTTAATTATGTTGCAAGTGACTTTTCAAATACACGTGTCCCTTAGATAGAGGGTTGGTATTATTTATTTGAATCAATAGGCCTGAATCCTGTTTAGTTTATTATACTCATAGAATGAATAATGTTTTTCTGTAAGAAATTATGTGATATAGCCTTGCTGTCTTATTCAGCAGTACAGGTTTACTCAGAGAAATTCTTTAGGAAGCAATTTTTTTTACTGCACTGATCCAAATTCTTCATCAGAAATACATTTTGCCCCTAATAGGCTTAGACTCTGAGAGTTTTTTCCTCAGGCATCCAGGACACCAGTGGGCTAGGGACAATAATCTGTAGAGGACTTTTGAGGTGCCTTCCACTGGGGGAAGCCATGATAGTAACACTACTGCGTTGTGCTGTTGTTGATGGATCTGGATCAATCAAGCTTCTCAGTGCATGGATGTGGTCTGTTATCCTTCTTAAAGTGCAGGAATATTTAGACACCTGTATTAAATTAATTCTCATTTATCTATCATTTTTTGGTTTGAAGGTTTTGTTTGACCTCTTTCTTTAGGAATTATTTTTTATTATCATCTGATCCAAAAAATATAGAATTATGTCTGGTTACCACATACTTATCCTATGACCTTCAAAGCTTAACTATCCTGACATTGGTCCACATCATCTGGTCAGTCAGCATGTCTTACATTTCTTCTATATATACCTTCTTCCTTGATGGGAGTGTAAATAAAATGCCCGCCACTTGAAACAATGGGGCCTATTGTCACTTGTCTATCGTTTGCTCTCTGTCCAGTACTTGCTGACCATCAGTAAAACTTCTCAGGCTTCTATCATCTATATGCTAAAAGTACATGTAGCTTCCACTTCTGCACAACTCTGATTTCACTAGATTCAGTGCTGGACATTAGATTCTGCATTCAAATGTCACCGATGGTGTAGTATTACAGGTGTGTGTCAGGAAAGCAAAACATAATGTGCTAAGTGTTGCAGAGGCTTCTCAGCAGGCCCTTTATGTTTGTGGAAACCATTTGTTCAGTCTTTCTTTGGATGGACAAGGCCAAATGCATTCACAGCCTTTGTTAATGTCTCTGCATATTGTGGGTGGATAATGGGACTCCTACCTAAAATGTTTGATTCCATTTATTTTAATTTTTTTCATAAATATTTCATATTCCTGTGATATGAGCTGTGGGCCATTGCAAATCTGTCTCTTAAAAATGAAATTATTTTTTCAGACATTGTTAATTGCATAAATACTTAAGACTAGTTTGATATGTACCCTCAGCAGTTACAGAGCCTTAGTACATAAATTCGCCTGCAAAGTCAGTCAAAGTCCCCTGAGTGAATAAATACAAGAAATCATGTTTTCTGAAACATCACTCATAAAATGCAGTGCTGGGCAAGATAGTCAATCTAGTTAGCACTAAGTTAAGGCTTTAATGTTTTATTATTCCCAGTTATTTCTTAAACATTGCATCTCATAGTCTGGACTGTGACCTTGCTGTAATCACTACTCTGGATGCTCAGATCAAGCTTTCTTGATAATTAGATAGCTGCTCCATTTCTGCGATAAATACAAGGGAGCAATGTGTCATTATCATTAGGCCATCCCTTTTCAAGTAATCCATATAATTCTGACAATTCTTTGTCCTTACTAGTCTCCATTTGAATACTTGCATTTACCATGGCTAGCTGTTCAAAACGTACTGCATAGTATTACCTCTGACATGCCTACCAATGCTGAGCCTTTGTGCTTTTGCAGGACAGCCATGATAGTGCATCACTTTTTTCATGTTGTTTGTCTTTCATACTCTATGGTATAAAACTGTGTCCCCAAAACAGGGATCAGTGTTGCCACCAGTCTACAGCTATCAGAGAAGCTTGATTAGTTGAGATGAAAATGGCCAGCACTGGCAGGCCATATATTGTCCATGTCAGGCTTTTCCTGTACAGTTATTTATGGAATGTTCTCACTCTTCTAATGAGGCTAAGGGATCCTTTTCTATGTGCACAATCTTTTGGTAAAGTCTATGGTAGAACAGTGCCAGACAGCACCATACAGTGAATCATCATAAACATGTGGACAGACATAGATCACAGCAGCTAAGTACTTCAAGTCACATGATCATTTTCTTCAAATCATTGAAGATGTGTTCAGAGGTCTTTGTCTATATCTTTTCACACTAATTCAGCAGAGAACAATCAGAGCATGCGACACTTACACAAGGTTAGGCAAAGCATATCATAAATGTTTCCAAGTCCAAATTATGACCCCTGTTGTAACACATTCTCAGGTCTTTATACTGTTCAGCTGTTTTTTTGTCTTATTGCTGATATTGCCCAGTTGTGTTAACCACATGACCATTTTAAGAGACTTCCTTCTAAAACATGTATGACTGATACTGTTTATTATGGGGCAAGTTGTTTTAATCTGTCTACAAGTTATTCACTGATTATCTGTGTGCTTATCATTATTCCTGCCTGCATGGCCATGTGTGGGGATTCTCTAAGGCATGACCATTGTGTGTGTGTGTGTGTGTGTGTGTGTGTGTGTGTGTGTGTGTGTGTGTGTGTGTGTGTGTGTGTGTTAGTTGCCAAAAACTTCATGGAAGCTATCTCTTCATATGAAAGCAGACTTATGTCATGACATTTTTTCTGCAGCTGCCTCTATGTTTAGTAAACAGTCCTTAAATGTGGGATAATCATGACCATAAAATGTCCATATTATACAAACATCCTTGGACTTAGCTCTTTTAAGCAAAGGAACTACTTGCATAGCCTATTCACACTGTTTCCTTTGATGGCACTCTTTAACATTTTTCATTATTTTTAAACTGTTTTAATACCTTGGTTATAATGATGTAGGGCATTTCCCTACCTATGAGAAATGTTGGAGTAGCATTAGCTTATCTTCCATTCACTGCATTAATACCAAGAAATGTTCCTGTTTCTTTACTGAAAACTTGTTTGATACTTTATGACATTAATTTGTGTCTAGTTTGTTTATGTCTTCTTCACATCTGGTCAAACAATGCTATACTGTTTGTATTATGTACATACAACTTTTACATTGTAAGTTTTCTCCTTCATATTTTATATGCATAGCTATGTATAGATTCATAGGGTGGCAAATTTTTGTTAAGCTTGCAGCCAAGGGGGCCATTGACAAGCTCAGACACATCTTCTCCCTCTCCTCAGGGATAAGCCTGTCCATCCAGTCTGCCAATGCCAATTGCCCCAGCAGAAAACTCCAGTCACCTGATCTGTAGTCAAGGATTTACCCCTCTATGCCACCAACCCTGGCTACAGAACTGTCCAAAGTCCCCTAAATACAACTATGAATCATGACTATGCCCACCTTGTATATATTTGAGCATCATTAGGACCTCATTTTATTACCCATTTCATTTGCATGTCCTTATGCAGTCACTTGCATATACTGTATCTTCTGTTGTACATATGGTCGCATGGGATAACACTGACTTATGAACTGTTTCTAGCTTCTACCAGTCAGCTTGTGGCCAGTGCTGGTGCAAGAGCATACTGAGTACTATGTAGCTTGTCTGGAAATCCTGTCTAGAATGTGTGTAAAATGGTAGATGCAAAAGATAAAGAAGCACCACACAAAATGAAGATAGAACATGCTGATCTTATATCTCTTAAATTATATGGTATAAATCAAACTAAATGAAAAATTATTTGGATTATTTCAAAAGTAGCGTAACTGAAGCTTTATTTGGAGTTGGACATAAAAGTTGTATCACATCAATGTCAGTGGTGCAATAGGTAGCACACTTACCTTTGCACTTACCTTTGGAGAAAAAGCTGTAGATTCTATTCCCCCGTTCAGTAGATTGATTACTGACACTTCAGTACAACATAAGGAGTCATGCACTCTTCGGTGTGTTGTCATTTGGATTCAAGGTTAAATTCAGGCCCTATCTGCTTGAGCTGGTGGTAGCTCAGGTGGATGTAAAAGATGCTATGGCACCTATCGAAAAGAGTAGGGTCCAGTATTTATATCACATATTATTTATATTTTTACATAAATCTGTACATATTTACAAATTTATAAAATGACTCCTTATATGTTCTACTTCTTATCTTTATACATTCTTCTTTGAACTAGACCCCTACTCTTTTTTCCATAACCAGCATCTAAATTTTCTTAATATTACTGATAATATCCATTTCCCATTCAACATAATCACATTTAATCTCTCATTCTAAATTACCCATACTACATAAAACAATTTAGTCCATTTTTATTTTAATTTCTTTGCTCCTATTCTTATAATATCCATATTCAGTCATATCCATATTAGTTTATTTTTCAATTTTCCAAAAACGTTTTCTTCACGTAATTTTTTCACTCTATTACATTTGAAAAAAGAA
Source organism: Protopterus annectens (assembly GCF_019279795.1). Classification (NCBI taxonomy): domain Eukaryota; kingdom Metazoa; phylum Chordata; order Ceratodontiformes; family Protopteridae; genus Protopterus; species Protopterus annectens. The sequence continues at coordinate 212,894,749 of NC_056751.1, forward strand.
TGTTCTGCAGTTTTTTTTTACCACAGTATTAACATATTTTCTCACTTTTCTTTTTATAAGACATATTTGCTTTCACTGGTATTTTCTTTATTCACAGTCTCCATAGAAAATCCTGACATTCTGCTTCACTATTGCACCACTTATTTCTTTCTTTTGTAACTTTAATATTTTCTTCTGGTAATTGTTCCCATTGGTTAACATAATAATACTTTATAATTATATTCTTATACCATGTTTTCTGATCTTCTTCTAGCTCATTGATGTTTATCATTCACTTTTTAGGGTTTTTTTTGATTTTCTATTTCTTCATTAATACATTATTTTTCACTCATTTCTTGTCATTATCTCCCAAATGTTTTCATTCTTGAACTGTCTCCTACTAATTTCTTATTTCTTCTCATTTATCCATCTCAACATTTCATATAAATTCCCAGTCCCCCTTCATCTTTATTCACATATGATGCTCCTCTCTTTACTGTGTTTTATCTAGATACCCATATAAATGTAAAAATGACTTTTAATAGTTGTTCTTCATACATTCTTGGAATCATAAATAAGCATGATATAGATGCAATCTTTCCCATTAATACTGAATTTATCAATTTAACTTTTATCTTATAAGATAATCTATATGTTCTTCATAAACAAAACATTTCTTTCAGTTCCTTCAACATATTTTCCTATTATGTTCCATGTTCTATTTTATTACAAAGAGTATTATGAATACTGAAATTTCTGACATTGTAAATTGCATTCCTCCTATCTTTGTCCTATGTCACAAACCTTTATTGTTTATCCTTATTTAGTGTCATACCTATTTTTAAGCACTCTAAAATACAAAACATGTCTTCTTTCATAAAGTATTTTTAGTCATTATAATAATGCCATCTGCATATATCATCAAAACTGAAACGTCTTCACCTGTTTGCATTATGTACTCTCTTTTACAATTCACATTTTTTATTACCATATTCACAACTAAGCCAAATAACACTCATAGGACAACCTTGTCTTATCCCATTACTCATCTCTATTTCTTTACTTACCCATTTTCTAGACTTCTTATCTTATTATTACTATACAGTAGCATGCAATCTTTTTTAATTTTACCACTAAAATATATGCCTCCATTAATTTCCATAATGTCTTATGCTCTATTGAATTAACAGCTTTATTAATATCACCTACCATAAGATTTACATCATTTCTTCTATTTAAAATGTCTTCCGTGGTTTCTCTTATCATTGTCAATTATTGATATTCCTTTCCTTTTATACTATATGCATTTTATTCCCTTATATTGTCATCTTATTTTCCATTTTTTTAATTGTCTTCATAAAAATCTTATCATCTATATTATTCAGAACTGTTGGTTTCCAATTTTTATGTCTTCTTTTTCACCTTTTTTTCTAGGTGAATTTTAAAATGTCACTACATTGTTCCTTTTAACAAACACATAAGTATTCTTTTTGCCATTCCATTAAATGTTTGTACATTTCATATCCTATTCCATCTAGGCTTGCTACTGAATCTACATTTACCTGTCTACACACTTTATCTAATTCATAGATAGTAATCTCTTTTTCAATTCCTTATTTACTTGATCTGATTTATTTCATTTTCCATATTTTAACATCTTTTCTTTTTTCCTTTAAACATATATTTCACATAATAAACTACCATTTCCCTAATCTGTGTTTATTTTCTTTGTACATCTCTTTCCTTATTTTTATTTCTCTTATTATACAACTATCTCTTATTATACAACTATCGTCTTTCACAATCTTATTCAAATATGCTGACACTTCTTTCTTTTATCCTTGTAATAAGTGCCTTTGTTTATATACCACATTCTTGATCTTTTCATAATTTCTATTGTATAATTCTTTTCCTTTATCATGCATTTTATATATCTCTACATAGATTTCTTATTTCTTTCTGCTATTAAAAAGTTTTTTATATTTGCTTTTAAGTATAATCACCATTCCGACCAACTAACATGAAATGTCTCCATAGTAGCATGATATCCATATTTGTATGTTTCCATCTTTTCCCTTTTCATTCCATTCCATTCTCTTCATGTATTCCTTTTATTCTTTTTCCTACTTTTTTACGTTCTTTATTTTCATTTATCTCAATCCATATTGCTAAATGATCTGTAAATCCTCTTACAGCTGCTTCCCCTTCTTCTATACTTATTCCTTCAGATATGAAACTAGTCTATTTCTGATTTAAGAATGCCTTTTCTATACATCCAAAAATGTCCTGTTCCATATAAACAGTTTACCACATTTCATAACTTCTGCTATTTTTCTTATATATTTTCCTTTCTTTTTTGTTTTGCTTTTTAAATCACAGTAAACATTCCCTGTTATTATACCTTTGATATTCACTATACATAATCCAACAGTTGCTGAAATAAATTTTCCTTTTCTTTTCAAATAGCATAAGCATATAAAGCTATAGTTCTATATATTTTTTTCTTGGCATCTCACAGCAATAATAGTCAATCTTTCCATTCTTACTAGTGTTACATCTAATATCTTCACTACACTTCTACATAATACTGCTATTCCTGAACAATCGTCATTTCCCAAATTCCATATTTTATTTCCATCCCACACTTTCTCTCCTTGCAATCTTGCTTCATTTGTAAACCATCTTATGTCTTCTAATACAGTTATATATACATCACATCTATTACACCAATCTAGAATTTCTATCCTTCATATAGTATCTTTATATTATTTAAATTTACTGAAAAAATTCTTCAGGTATTGCTTTCTCTTGTCCTTAATTTAAAGGGAATCATTCACCCTTTCTAATTTACATTACCTATTACCCATTTCCTTTCCTTTATCTTCTAAATTTATTCATTTAAACTTCATCTTTCTTATCTTTCACTCTTCTTCTCATAGAATTTTTTTTCCTGTCACTACTTTCTATTTTATACCTTCTTCACTGTTGATTTCTAAGTCTTCTTCTTTCACCTCTCTATCTTCTTATTCTTTATTTTTTTCCTTTTCTTTTACTAAATTATCTTTAGTTTCAATTTCAGTTCTTTTTTCATTTTATTTTATATCCGTCCCCTTTTCATTATCATTAAATTCTTTTTTTATAGTCCATCCATAAATGCCTAGTTTGTTTACATTTATAACAATCTAGTTCACCTTTTTGCATCCTGTCTTGTTTTCCCACAGATATAGTGTTTCTTTTTATTACAATTGTTTACAGGAAGTCTGGCATGTCTCTTCCAATACATTTTTGGCATATGTATTGTATTTGTATAAGAATTTTGCTGTAAATGTTTCATCTTCCAAGCTCCTGTTTATACTTCTCAAGGGTATAAGAACTTGACTCTGATTTTGGATGCATGGCTAGGCTTAAAAAGGCCCTTGTGGTTTTTAGCCTAGTAAACACCTAGGAAACTAGGAGCTTATTAATTCTCATTTACCTTGAAGCTTTTCTCCCCGTGCCTCTGTTGAAAATGGGATCCTAGAACCCTAGTCATACTGCCCTGGTAAACAAATGTCAAATAAATAAACTAAATAAATAAATGGCCTTCTTTCCTGCAAAAAAAAAAAAAAAATCATGGTTTTGACTTTCCCAATATTTTACAACTCCCCCATTACCATCAACACTTGGAATTTGTGCAATTTTTCCATTTCCATTTTCAAAACAACATTACAGTCCAATCACTTCTGTTCAAAATGGTGTATCTTTGATGTTGTTTCTTAAAAAAAAAAAAGATTTTATGACATAATTATTCCAAGGATTATAATTTTGTCTCTCTTCTTTCCATTCCACGATCAGTCTCAAAAATAATGTCACAAAATGTTTCTTTATTAATTAGAATGAAATCTCTTACCTCTTGGACTTTCACACCCAAATGTAAAATTACAGGAGTCTATATTATAACCTCGAATGGGCAGTATGTCAAATACATCTTCGTCGACACATAAACGCCGAACTACAAATTCAGCGAACCACCAAACCATCGAAAATGGAAACATTGAACACATCACGTCATCAAAAGCAGGTACATGAAACCCAATGAAGTAAAACTACATTAACACACTTTTTGCAGGAGGGCAAGCCCCCCCCCTGCACCCCCCATGTGGGGGGCTGTGCCTCTCACACCAACCCTACTTAAATATACCAACTCCGAGACTGCACTACAGTGGGGAAAAGGATATATTTCTTCATCCCCACAATCACGCTGCTGGACAACAAACACATTTGATGTCAGTTTTGATGGTTTGGTGGTTCATTATGCTTTTTACTTTATATCCTCACCAAATGCTGTCATCTCTTTTTTCTACTTGCTCTTTGCTGCTTCCAACTGTCTTAGCATACTTTTTTTTTAATATCTCCCCAAAAAGATGCTACTTGCTTGGTGGGACTAACCTGATCAATGAATGATAAATAAATAAAATAGGTCATGCAATACTGCTAGGATACAAATAATATCCCCCATTAAGTACATTTTCTGCACCCATTCAGTCATCCAGACTGGCTTTAAAGATTATTGGGCAAATACTTTGATATTTAAAGGCAACTGATTCCAGGGGAGGGGCATATGTTGGATTAGGTACTTGCTACACCACCTGGTGTTGTTGATGAAGTCACTTAAGTTTTTTCTTTAGTGCAGATGCTTGCTTTATCATTGGTTCTATTTTGGTGAATGAGATTGGATTGTGAGGTTTTCATGGCATGAAAAACTGAGCAGAAATCACCACTCAAGGGTCTGCATAACACTGAGTAGGGAGTAGAGGCACTGAGCTTTTTGGTTCTTGGAGACACTTTAACACAAGTTTATGTTTTTAGGCATACAACTCTTCTTCCACTGATATGTGTGAAATGATCAGCCATATTCTTTCATGGAAATTTAAAAACAACTTTTATGTTTGCTCATCATTCAGGGAGGGCTTGGTACTTGGCAAACAGAAGCACAGAAACAATACAGAATAAAAATTGTGCAGTTCTGTGATTATAAAAGGGCAAAGTGTATCAAAGATGTTGTCATTGCAGAAAATGAGAATATTTAGTGTCACAGCAGCCACTGGAAAATGGCATACAGTAATTCTAAGAGGTATGCATGAGGTACCATCCCTCACCAAGGCAAATGTTACTACAAGTTGGTGACATATAATGTAATTAATCAAGAGAAGACTGATCACTTTACAGATGATCAGGACATTGCATGGGTTTTGGTGGGTGCGTGTCACGATAAGTGTTTTTCCTGTTTGTAGCTGTAGAGTCCAAGATGCTTATAACAAGTTCTGTAGTAGGTACAGAGACCTTTTGGGGTTGAGAGCTGTCATAATGGTTAAGGTGTTTACCTCACAGACACAAATTACAGAGTTTGATTCTTATCTTTGAAGTGAAGTTGACTAGTCTTTTAAATGGCCTACAAGGGCAGTTAGCCTAGCACTTACCTATGAACCTATATCTAGGAAGTGGGGACATTTTGGGTATTATACAAACCACCTCCTTTTAAATACTCAACAAGCACTTTGACATGATGCTTATACATGTGGAGGATTTCTTTTGATGGTGGGGTGACAGCTGTCAAGGTGTAAAAGACTGTTAGAATGTGTAGGTTTTCTATATACCTTAGAGACAAATTGTCCATTATTGTAATCCTTAATGAAAGAAAGAGTTAGTAAAAGACAGTTGGTCTGGCTTTGTCATATGATTTCCTAGCCCTGAAATGCTTGATGAGGAAACTGACAATCTGAGATCTATGCTTTTGAGAAGGAAATATCCAGCTGAATTTCTTTCAACTATTTTTGAGGAGGTTCACCACAAAAAAACTTGAAGGAGTCTTTTACCCATTACTGGGAATTTAGTCTGTAGTGAAAGACTCCTGCAAGGTTCAAAATATGTTTAACCATGGTCTCATACTCTCTTTCAATGGGGACACTGACACTATCTCTTCGTCAGAAGAAATTGGAAAATGTTTGAGATGGGATGGATAAATAGGCAAGCAGTGGAAAGCATTGTGTGTATTGTGTTCTGTAAAGACTGGTGTATCAAAAATTACATTGAATGATTGTGGGGCACTTCTGATATTCACTCCTACAATAGTAGATGTAACAACAAAAAATGGGCACCTACAAATATGGCAGATGTGCACACTGTCCTTTTATTTATGAAGGAGAGAGGGTATTTATCAAACACTTTGGTTATATCAAAGGTGGGCTATATTTATTTAACATTTGTTGACTGGGAAAGTCTAAGAGAGAGCCTATTTTCAGCAGAGGCCCAAGGAGAAATGTTTCAGATGCATGTCTTTGGAATGTAAGAAGAAACTGGACAACCCAGAGGAAACCCATGAGAACACGGGGAGGACATGCAGACTCTGCACAGAAGGCACCCCAGCTGAGAATTGAACTGGACAACCTCTTGCTGTGAGGTCATAACGTTAACCGCTGCACCACTGCATCACCTAATGCTAGTTTTTGCTCTACAGGTGTTTTTATTTTGCTATTTGCCAAATATGCCTGATGTTTTGTGTAAGCAAAACGCAAACACTATTTAAGGAATGCATACATGAGAATTTCTAAGCACAACTTAACCAATGCTCTTTGCAAACAAATTCTTCCACACGAAGATCATACTTTTAGATGTTTTGCTTTAGACACTGTCAATCTGGATAGTGTGTGTTTGTGGGGGGTACATGGAAAACTATGCTCGAAGTAAAAGAAGTGCTTTTGAAGATTAAATTACATACTTCACTTCCCTTTGGGGTGAATGATATGTGCTTCAGTGGACCACTATTAAAATTTAAATCCTTAAACTATGTTTAAATCTGGGTATTATATTTAGGGTACCGTTTGTGTGCAATACATAATCGAATTTTACTGTGTTTTTATACTTATAAAAAAATGTTTCTGTTATTGTATGGGTTCACTTTAAATGGGCATGTGTTTTAATTGATAGTATTAATTATATAAGAAAGTGATGTTTTTCATTTTGTATCTCTGATAAAGTCCCAGTTCTCTTTGTGGGGAAGAAAGGGCTTAGATCAATCAATGGTGCTTGTTGGTTTTGGAGCATGTGGATTATTTCCTTCCACTTACATCACTTATTATTGAAGGATTTTATTTTGTTTTGTGTCCAGACACCATCATTTTCTTTGCAGCATCTTCCATTGGGTGATATTGCTTCCTGAGGATCAGTTGGTTTTATTATAGTGTTCTTTTTCCTATTGGTTACTGGTTTGTGTGTTTGTCTCTCTGACCCCCATGGATGGTGATGTCATAATCCAGAAGTAATAAGGAGATGAGTGCTGGTGTTTAAGTTACCCATGATGTGTTCCACAGCTACATGGATAACTTAACTCAACTCATACTACAACTCATTCAACAGGTGGAGGATGTGTTGTCTGTTATTAAAGGTTTGAGTGATTCCAGTATATTTAGTATCACACCAGCACAGTGTATGCAATCTGTTTTGAGGCATACATCTGAGGAAATCTGTATTGTTTCCTGTACAAGAGACAATGGACTAACTTTCAACAGCAGCCATAGTGATGGTAAAGCCTTCAATATTGGTGAATGGCTACATGCTAGGTTTGAGTTTCAGAACAATGTGTTGATCAAAGACTTTCAGTGAAGAGTCAGCTGGATTTATCTGAAAAGAAACTATCCACACTTCATAATTACAAGCAATTTGGTACCCAAGAGACTCCATACATGGAAGTTTCCTGTGGTCTTAGTCAAAGGTTCTGAACAACACTATGAGTTGATTAATTTACTTACTAAACATGGTTGGGAATTGCTAGAAGTTTTAGTGAAATCTAAACAAAAATGTACGGATATATTAAAGGCAGAAATTAATCAGATGGAGTTTAATATTAAAAATGATTTGGCTTTTTCCTTCCTTAGAGCGGAATATGATAAACTGTTTGAGAAGGTTGACAAAATTATTTCCAACATTCAGGTTAGGAAACAAAAGAAAATATGATAGGATAGGTTTGATTATGAGAGGGCTAGGGCTTATCCTCAACCACCTGTGTCAGTGAATAATGATCAGTCTGATGGTCGGTTAGGTTGGGCTGAACACAATGGCATGTCTATTGACTTTACATTAGACCCTTTAGAACCTTCCCCCATGGAGGTCCAAAAAATGAATCAATCAGAGACAGGGGAAGAAGTATTTCTCCCTGAAAATGGACCAATGGGGGTTCTAGAATGGGAGGTCCTGCTACCAGCTGCCATTGTTTTCTTTGCTGCATCTCCCAGTGGGTGGCACTGCTTCCTGAGGTTCAGCTGGTTTTATAACAGTGTACTTCTCCCTACTGCTTCCTGATCTTCAAAATATAATATGGAATTACGAAGGTGTAAGGGAGATGGCCAAACAGGGCCCACATCAGAGAAAAGCAGGACAAGGTAAGTTAACACACTACAAATGCATGTGTATGGCACACAGAATACTATAGAATCTAACCCAAAATATATTTCTATAAATGACAGATGTATGTCGCATGGGTATAATGATTTCTGATGTCCACAGAAATGGCCATGTATAAATCACACATACACAGTCATTTGCAATCAAGTAACATCAACGTGCATAGGTAAGCAAGCTAGGAATTCTCAGCACATACACATATACTGTCACGGAAATGTTGAATAAGCAACCACAGGTGTAAATCACACATGATGCTCATTACTTAGCAGGACCCTTTTCTTTCCTTGCATATGTTCTCTGAAGAGCTATGCCTGGGTGTGAATGTAAATGTGAGGTACAGTTGAAATTTATCTCCTTAGTCACCACCTGATCTCCTGAAGGAAATATCATTTACCACATTCCACACAACTATCACTAGTGAACAGCTGTGCAATGCACTTTCCAAGCCAAAATAAACTGCATCAATGGGCCCCAGCAGCATTCAGGGATGTTTACTAAATACCATGAAACATGACCTCTGTGGTCCACTTGAAGCACTTTTCAACTGTAGCCTACAGTCATGTTTTGTGCACAGATAATGGGAGATGGCTACAGTAATTCTCCTGAACAAAGGATTTCAGGGAAAATACAGGCTCATATGTCTGACCAGCCTCATATGTAACCCCATGTAAAGAGTCATCATGGACAGGATAAATGAGGATATAGATATGCAGATGTTGGACCCATCACAGTTCAGCTTTGTTAAGGGATGGCCATGCCTATTACATATGATGGACTTCACTGAGAATGACAAAAAAGCAATGTATTTGGCCAAAACTGTGCACACAGCATACCTCCACATGGCCAAGCATTTAATACATTACCCAACTCAGGCATTATAGACAATCTCAGTAAATTAAGTATAAACCCTTTTATCACCTGCTTAATAGGCAATGGCTCACTGATAGGGCCGAAAAGGTCAAACTAGGTGAAGCCACATTCAAGAGTTCAGTAATTAGAAGAGTTCCCCATGGCTCACTACTGGGGCCACTGTTTTTTGGCATCTGTTTCTCTGAATTGAATGCAAATGGTAAAGGTTAATGGATAACTAACTTTGCAGATGATTTTAAGCTGGTGGTTATCATTCACTCCACTACAGACACAAACATTCTTCATGATGGCCTATCTATGACTAACAAATGGTAACAAAGCTATGCTCTTAAAATCAATTGTAAGAATTGTGTAATTGTGCACTTTGGAAAGTAACCATCATGTATAATTAACATGTTGATAATATGACCACAACGGACAAGCCAGTGGTCATGAATCTGTGTACACATGTAGGCAGTAGCCTTACCTTCAACCACCAAGTGGCCACAGTGGTGAGGAAATCCTTTTGTGTTGCACATGTTATAAGTAAGGGCATGGTAACTAGGTCCAAAGAGGTCATTATCACACTGTAGTCTGCCCTTATCACAACAATCATAGACTACAATGCTCCCTTCACTATGTACCTGACCAGGCATATGCAGAAACTAGAACTACCTCAGAGTTTAAATATACAAAGAATAGAAGGCACAACAAACATGCCTTATTATTATGTCTTATATACATTTCTGAGGGTTACCATGATTGGATTATAAGGCATCTGTAAACACCCAGTTATGAATCTCCTGTATATTCATAAGTCTAAAAGTACCAGCAATACAAGAGCTTAGCACCACAATTTTGTCTGGAATGTAAACAGGTCATGCTGGAGATGCTGTCTCTTCTCTGGAGGTTCAGATGATAAATTTGCCCAGTCATAACCTCCACTGTGTCCCACCCCTGCTGAAGCTGTGACTAAGATACAAAAGGACAATGAGACAGGAATTGCCTGACTAGAAGGGTTTTTTTGCCATTTCCCAGCAGATAGCTCACCTCCATTATCTGAGATGTCCATTGCCACAACTGGAAAAGGAGGTAGCAGCTGCAGGGGAGATAACAGTGTGCAGATATAAACACTGGATGGAGAGAAGTGGAATGCAGATTTGCTTGCCTAGCAGGTCCCTTCCTTTAAACCACTTGAGGAAGATGAGGCCCACACCTGAGCTGGGGTGGTGGACAGCACACTGCTGCTTGTACCTCACATTATACCCAATCATGTCTACTCCCTTCATGTTGCCTCCTGTGCAATGCAGCATACCCTGTGCATTGTCCAACCCACCCTATCATCATTTGTCTACCCTCTGTTTGTCTCTATCCATCCAATTTTTCCTCATCATAGTGTGTGCACTTCAACCTCCATTTGTCTGTACTGTAATAGTGGTGTCTGTCTGTCTGCTCCTGAACATTCTTTTATCCCTTCCTTTCTTACCCTCTTTCCAGTTTACCTTTACCACTATACTATTCTCTCTCTGTATGATGAGAAATGGAACCCTATTCCTCCATTTTTCTGCTATCTATCCATTTTACGGTTGTGCAGCTCTGCATACTGCATGGATACATAGACTCCCGTGGTGTTTTGCTCTCTTCTGACAATACATGGGCTAACATGTGCAGCATAGCTAATATAAACATGGCTTTATATTTAAGGTGCACCTGTTTATGTGTTTACATTGTCTGATCTTGTGAGATCACATAATTAAGGATATGATCACTCTATGGATTGTGTATTGCATACCTTTTTATGAATTGCATACCACAGCTGTATTTACTTGTGTAGATTCCCTGCATGGCAGTGCCCACGTGCATGGTTGCTAGGCTGCTCATTTGCATTCTCTGAAGTGCAGGTAGCTGCATCTCTGGACTTGGATATTCATTGTTTGCTTATGACCATACCTGTCTACACCTGGCCAAAGTTCTTGAACTTAAACAGCTTAAAATCTACATAACAAATAATGCAACTCTTCTTACTCTGCTGGGTTTAAGGGATATAATGCACTCAGAAACTCAAGTTAAAAACAGAGCAACAAAAAATAAAGGACAAATAAACAGTATGATAATGGGAAGGACTAAAGGGACAATCAATATACCATGAACCTTTTTTCAGCCATGTGACCCGAGAACAAGGCAGTTAGAGTTAAGCACAAAGGCTCAGTGTAATGTTGTTTCCATTGCAGACTCCAGTGCTACATGGTTTATCAGCATCATAATGCAATATTTAAGTAAAAACCCAAATACACCTCAAATACCGCAATTTTTGTGTAGAGTCCAACTAGCTAAAGAATGACTAAAACAAACCTCCACTATCTCTACATGGTTATGAGCCACTGCAACATATGGCATATGCAAGACACAGTTACTAGGATAAACACAAATCACAAAGGATGGATTAGTGGCGTTGCTGTCCAATATTCCCTAGCTTTTGTAGCAGTGTTTCAAGATTGTTATCTAGCATAGCATGGTATATACACTCCACTGCTTGGAATGTTTCTACTTCCTATCATGGTCCCTTAGGCAAAGATAGTTGTTCTTCCCCAGGAAAGGAAAAAAAACTCTTAATGCTCAATTTCTCTAGTACTCATGCAACCTTTGAAAAATGCTGTTTCAATAACTACAGGAAGATTTTTAACGATGGCACCAATGGTCTTGCATACCTATACACCTGGCAAATTCAGCTGTTTCCCTTCTTACTGTACAGATGTCATCACTCACTTCAGCACTACCTAAGGACAACTACTGCATACTGTGCTTGATGGCAGATTGGAGATGAGTTATAGCATGCCTCTCACACTGTCCCACTGCTAGAAGTGATTATTTCCATCAGCTTCAACTCTCAACGAGCTGCCAAAGTGAATTATAATAAAATGCTATTCTACATGTGCCACTGGTGTCACCAGTCATTAGTCATACTGCATGCCAGTAAACACTACAAAAAATATACGTCTCAGAATTCCTATAAGCTATACTATATATGCATGAGTGATATATCTGTGTTGGAATGCACTCCTATTCTGGTTTTGCAATGGTTAACAAGGTTAAATTCTTTTTGACCTTATGTTTGTCTGCATAGTACATGGATCTTGAAACGGGCATATTTATTGTATGACAGTTTTGTTGCATAATGTATATAACAGTGTGTGTGTGTGCGTACGCGCACATGCGAGCATGTGCGTGTCTGTACGCATTTGGGGGCATCATGGGTTATACATTGTTTCCATTTCTCCTACATGTTTCAGTTCTCCTCTCTGTATCTTTTTTTATGACTCATATTCCCCAGATCACTTTGAAGCAAGCCTTGGTATACTCCACCTAACAATCTAGATAACCGACATCTGCTGGTTTCTATTCCCCTCACTGCCCCATCACGAAGACAAACCCTTATGATTTTTGATCTGAGCCTCACAGAAACCAGATCACAGCACAAACATCAAAGGAAAAAAAAAAAGCAAGAGAAACCTCCAACCTAATATCGAAATCTTGTAAAAATGCAAGAGTTCAATAATGAATAACATTCCTCTAATTTAAATTACAGAGGTGCAAAACAGATGCATGTTTGCTGGGAAGAGTTGAATCACTTTGCTGGTTAAAAAGAATGCCTGTATAACTGGATTGAGTGCTATTTTTGGTCACAGAGGCGTGGATAAATGTGTTAATTCTGAAAAATGTAATCGGTTTTCAGCCAGTATCATTACAATAGTCATTGTAAACAATACTAAAATACATCTTTATAGTCATGCAGCCCAGGAGATCCTACTATGGAATGGTCTGGCTAAGAGAGTTACTGAAAGCTGCACAGCAGGCAAATGGAGGCTAAGGGGATCAAAGCATGGACTACAAGAAAAATGCAGTAGCAACTAATAACCTTAATTCCTTACACTTAGGGGTGGGTTTGGCATAATGGTTTAGATTGTCACCTTGTAGACACAAGGTACAAGGGTTGACTCTGACCTTGAGTTATTGGTTAGGCTTAAAATGGCACTTTATGGCAGTTAGCCTTATATTCACCTTTGAACCTAGCTAGCAGTGCTTGAAATATACCTTTCTCCTTTCGTCCACATTTCAAAATCACATAAGATTACATTAATCCTGATTCAAAAAGTCTTTAATTCTAAGGATAAATTTAGGCATCATAGATTGAAAATGTTTAGAATTTTACACAATCATTATACTTTAAAATGTATGGTATTGCCCAAAAATTGTGAAATGGACAACAACAAAACATAAAAGAAAGACACACTGCTAAACCTACCCATTTTAGTATGAAGAATTTAATTACTATATTGTGAAGATTTGTAATTAGATGTAATATAGCATTCCATTAATCAATACAATGAGCTATAAATGAACTTATACATTCAGTAGGAGAGTGTGACGTCATCAAATTGTTGTTTGTGACCTGCAGAACATATCACCATACCTACTATGAATTTGTTGAAACTCTTTGTTAGTGAAGAACTCACTGTAAGTATCTTGGTATTCGTGATACTTGCAGTTTCAAACATTTTCCATATTTTCCATATTAGTTACCTATATATAACCAGCAAGCTCTCTATAATAGCAGGTATAGCTACATCTCAATTAAAATTTCTATTGGTTATACGTTCACATCCATACAGCAGATCTTATATAATTTACTTACAGTTAAAACGAAACTGAAAGAATTCCAGGTAACCAACAAATGACCACCATGCAAAACCTCAAGGCAACAGAACTGAAATTCATTATATAAGTAAATAAAACAATGTAGAGTTAAGTTTACCATTACACACAAACACTAAAATAACACTGAATGCATAATCAACAGATAGCAAGTACTCCGCACACCCCTATACCACCACTGCTTACACATTTCAGTTACATAAATGCAGCTAATGGGTAATACTTATGCTTCATCTCATTAAAAACTAAGCAGTGGTGCAGCGGTTAGTATTGTTGCTTCACAGCAAGAGGTCCTCTGGCTTGATTTTCAGTTGGGGGTGCCTTCTGTGTGGAGTCTGCATTTCCTACATGGGTTTGCTCTGGTTTCTTCCCACATTCCAAAGACATGCATCTGGAGTTTTTCTTTCATGGGCTGTGTCCCAGTCAGACTTTCTTGATAAATAATAAATTTCCTTTTCTCTATGCTTGTACAAATTTCAGATGCTAATCAGGTAAGACCTGCAGGCAAGACTACACCAATATATTGAACAAGATCTGCCAGACCTACAAGCTGGCTTTAGAAGAGGGGAGACACAAGAAATCAAATTGCCAACATTTCCTGGATAATACAAGGAGCAAAGGAGTTGCAGAAAAATATTTACTTCTGTGTTATTGGCTACTCTAAAGCCTTTGACTATGTGGACCATAACAGATTGCGGAATGTTCTTAGAGAAATTGAGATACTGGATCACCTAATTAGCCTCCTGAGCTACCTATATATAGGACAAGAAGTGATAATTAGAACTTAATATGACATAACTGACTAGTTAAAACTGGGAATGGAGTGTGACAAGACTGTTTTTGTTAGGCTATGTCTTTGATTTGTAAACTGAATACATCATGTGAAATTCTGGATTAGAGGAATCAAGTGTTAGAATCAAAAGTGGTAGAAGAAATCTCAGCATCTTCAGATGTGAAGATAACACCACGCTGAATGCTGAAAGTGAGGAAGAGATAAAGAGCCTGCAGATGATGATGAAAGTAGAAAAAGCAAAAGCTGGCTTGCAAGAAAGCCAACATGTATCCCCTTTTATTCTTAGTAAATAGATGAGAAAGATCTGGAATCCATGATGGATTTTGTTTCGCTGAGTTAAAAAAAATCTCTGCAGATGGTGATTGCAGCCACAAAATTTAAAAAAAATTGTCCTTCTTGGTAGGAGTGCTATGACAAACCAGGATATGTTTTTTAAAGTCCAAAGATATTACATTGTCAACAAAGGTACTTTTAGTCAAAGTTTTGGTTTCTAAGTAATGATATATAGCTTTGAGATTTGGACTGTAGGTCAAGCAATGCACTAGAAAATTAATGCTTTTGAACTGTGGTTTTGAAAACTTTTGTGAATTCCTCAGCTTGGAAGAAGATCAAATCAGTTAATACTGAAGGAAAGAAATCCAAACTGTTCACCTATAGGTCTGATAGCAAAATTATAATTCAAACACTTTTGCTACATACAGTGAAAACATATTTCAATATGAACTGAAGTACTGAATATGAATTTTGCAAGACTCTGAAGAAGCAATTGTTTTAGATAGTCCTAATATCCTCAAGTTACAAAAAGTTTTGAAGTGAGATCCTGCCTATCTGCTGTGACTCCTTAGTTGGACAGAGGGTGAATAGCTATGGGTGGGTGATTTTAATGACTTGACTAATGTGGGTGCATACAAGTGTTACAACTAAACCAAGACTATTTGCTGTAACAATGTACAGGAACAATGTCTCCCCTACTCTGGGTCTGGTTGATGTAGGAGTTTATTTAAGGGACAACGCTGGGCTTTTTAAAAAATCACTTGACTGTGATAGCTAAATGTACAAAAAGATTGACTGAATGTATTTCAGGCCAGTTCATTTTGATACAATACAAGGGTCTGCTTCACATTCCATAGATATTTATTATGTTAAAGCTCAGTATGATGTTGTGAGATGCAGGACTATAGACAAGGACCTGAATATTTCTGTTTTTCATTATTTAAAACTGAAACAAGTTGTCCTCATACTTTGATAGAAAATCAGAGATCTGAATATCAGTTCTAGATCACTATCTGCCTCCATTTTATGGGAAGATCTTAAGGAGCATCTTCATAGATGGATATAAGTACAGGTGGGGAGCTGAGACAATGAAACATTGGACCAAATCGGCAGCAGGGCTGTTTGCGTTGCCTAATAGTACTCAATATACTGAAGAGCTGTTAAATCCATTTCAGTTAGCACAAACAGTTGAAACAATGAACAGAGAGTCTGACAGAATAACCATGGTGAGAATTTAAGGTCCTTTCCCTGATAGCAATGTGAAATGTAGTACTATGGTTACATATTAATGATGTAGGTAACACATAGCTACTTTAGATACATTTGCAATTGGTATAGCTAAGATTCTGAAAGCATGTCAGATATTTTCTTAGATGGTATGTGAAACTGCAGTTGAGGAGGAGTCAGATAAAATTCATGAATTTTGGAGTACTTTAACTCTACTTTATTTAATCACTAAGGAACTTAAGTGGTTCATTACATCTATTTCAATTATAAAAATTCAATTGCTAGTAAAGAGACCCCTGGATAGTTAAGATAAATTAATGGGAGATGCCATCTGTCCAGATCTGTTTAAGACTATAATGTGCACACTGGATTACATTGAGATTCTACTCTACTAGAAGAAAGCACTAACATCTGTCTTACATAAACCATTACATCAAATCCCAGTCTTGAAGAAGATTTCAGCTCATAGATTACCAACAATAGTTAATTGTCTCAAATGTAAAGATCACTATGGGATCATTATGTTTTTATTAAGAATAGACTAATATTTGACAATATAAAAAAGGTTGTTACCCTCAGAAGAATATGTTAATCAACAAAACATATCTTGTGTAGTTTTAAACTTGGATGATGAAAAAATATAGATTGTTTAAGATGAGATTATTTACTTGAGATATAGAAGGGTGAAATCCCCCAGTGATTGGACATGTGTGATGGCAACCTTTTTTCTCATCCCAACTGCTTATTTAGCCTTGCACTCTGGTGATTCAGTTACCAAATTTGTTCCCCAAGAACAATAGCCCTAAAGGGCAAGCATTCTCTCTATAAGATAAAGCAAGTCAGGAGTGAGAAACATCATCTTTCTGCTAGGAATTGGTGTTTAAGTCCTAACTCCATCTCCATAACAGCAGTTGTATACTTTAGGCACAGTTTTTAGATATAATCTGCAGTCTAACAGATGCAAAAGTTTCTGCCTTGGTTTTGAACTGCCACCAGCATTAAGGGACGAGTTCCAGTTCAGCCTGCAAATATTTAATTTAAAACATCAATCGAATGATTTTGGTTTATTCATACCAGACTATGTTGTTGCATAATTTTATGGGAAATGTGTGAAGAGTTTAATCATATATAACTAGGTGAAAATATTTTATGTTACCTTTATAACAGACGTACCTATGGATAATGTCATTTCCTAAATTGTTGTATATTAAGCATTCCTCAGGGTAAAGTCTAGGCAAAGGGCTATGAGTAGAATGGCAGAAATGAGTATTTGCTAGTTAAACCTGCATACCAATAACACTTTCATGCAACTTCGCTTTGCAGTACAATTAGTGTCCCTCAGATATTTCATGTTGTTTATTTGGACAGTTGCAAAGAGGCTGGATTATAATATGCCTTGGAAACTAATTGCAGTGGGAGAAGATCTCCTTGGATTCTTTATTTTGTGTTAGTCGGAGTAATCCAGCAGCTTGTGAATATTCCATGTGGAATATTAAAATACACATTGCGTGCCTATTGATACTGTTGACATGAAATTCCAGCACTATGTCAGGAGATTTTCCCAGATTGGGCCTGTGTTGACTAACCGTGTCACAACTGCTTTGTCAGAATGGGGTCGATTTTTTTTTACATAATTTGTAGAAAGAATGTGACATACCTATATTGCACGTTTATAAATATTGTATCTTATGTCATTTAATTACTTCAGAGCATTGATAACAGTATGCTCATTCTGGACGCTTAAGTCTTTTCTTAGATTTCATTCAGACTAAAGCCTCAAAGTGGATTATTACCATTTCAGTGAATTATTCATAGGACACTTTTCTGGCCAAGTAAAGAAGCTTTTTGGTGTTGTGAGAAAATGTATTGGGTAAATCATTCTTGTTAGTGGAAAATATAAAGTTGATGAAAACATTACAACTCTGATTTGTATCTAGTAATGACTGATTTATAACTGAAAGTACTTCACAATATGTTTGTCTTACCCACATTGGTTAGCTTATATCTTTCCAGATAATTCAGCTAGATGATGAATTCAAGGAGGAAGAGGACGAGACCTTCAACTCTTGTCATCCTATTTTATATTATATTATTGTATTAGAGAATTTTTAGGCAGGAATAACTAAGATGCTATTCTGCATATGAGGACCTACTTTCAGTTTGGCAAGTGTGATACACTTATCTCCTGTTGCACTGAGAAGGGATATGTTAAAATGAAACGCCACATCATGTACTGATGACTCAGAAGTTTAAGTTATCCATATGGATGTCACTGGAATTACCTACCTTATGTCAGAGGATTAATATATTAAAGCAAAGGATACAGGGTAATCTAAATTTAGCTAGTGTTAGATGTACCCTAACGAAGGAATCAGAAGAACATACTGAATGACATATTTATTCACCCCTTTCTCAGTGGAGTAATACTTTATCTTGTTTACTCAATGCACCCATTATGGTATCCTGCAAACGGTTTAATTGATTTTCTATTAGATATTAGGTGGAGTAAGTCTGAGATCAGGGTATCTTCTCAATGTTATTGTGCTGTCATAATCTACAGTCTTTTTATTTTCTTGTTTCCATCTTAATTTGTCAGTCTCGTATTATATCATCTATTTTTTAAGCTGAGAATTATGTTAGGTCTACTGAGTGGCATGTCAGACATGGGGTGAATGGAAGTGGTTGCTTTGGCCTAATAAAAATGCTTTCCTTTCTATTCTATCCACAAGTTAATGCCAAACTATGAGGAGCACTGTAGAAAACTAATTCAACTTTTCTAACTGGAAATGTATTTAGTTAGCATCTCTTGAAGAATCCAGAAACATAACATTAGGCTA
The DNA here is from genome assembly GCF_019279795.1 of Protopterus annectens. Taxonomy (NCBI): domain Eukaryota; kingdom Metazoa; phylum Chordata; order Ceratodontiformes; family Protopteridae; genus Protopterus; species Protopterus annectens. The sequence continues at coordinate 212,913,859 of NC_056751.1, forward strand.
TTATATGAGAACTGATGCATAATTTTGTTTATAATTAATGACTGCAGAAATCTAATTTTAATTAATTTTTAATCTAATACTGAATTATGGAGGTAGATAAAGGTAATCTATACTTCTCCAAGACAGACTTTCAAGTCATATTTATTTTATGCGACTCAGACACATAATTGATTTTAGAACCAATGCACACTTAGCACTCAGTGGAAGTTATACGTTGCTTGTTGTCAGATTTCCTTTTCATTACTATGCCAATGCAGAGTGATTTTAATAAAAGTCTTTTTTGAAAACTAGATATATACATATATCTGTGCCAAGGTGATTTCTACTGTTTTCTGAAAACAAGCACAACTACTCAGTCATTGGGTGCTCAGTCACTAGAATTAATTATAATAAACAAAGCTCCAGACTTTTAGTCACACACTCAGACTCATTTCATGGTGTCATTTAGGAAACTGATGAGGATGCTATCTCCCATGAAGATGATGCACTGAAATTCGCAAAGGCTGCTCACTTCATATAATAAATTATAAGAACTTATGACCTACAATACAGTTTATTTTTACTAAACCAAATCAACTAATGAATTTCTTATGTAAAGTGGTATTACTGTAGTAAAAGTACTCTGCTTATAGATGACTAGCCTATTATTACTAACATTAATATTAATAGCATTATTACTGTTATTATCATTATTATTACCCCAGTATCCACACAGTGTCTTAAGTGCAATACTGACAAAAAACAGCAAATTATGATACTGACTCACATATTTAAAGAATTTTTGTAGGCGGCAACCTCCCAAGCACCCCTTAAAATGAGCAGCTGTGCCCTCCCCCACTCCTGTTACTAACACCAACTCAGAGTAGGAGGAATACCGATATACAGCAATACCTGAATTAGTACATATTTTCCCCCTTCCACCACTGAGCTGAGGTTTGTGTTATGATCTTTGGACTTTTAAAGGGTACATATGATCTATGATAAAATAAAAGGTTTCTCAAAATGAAGACACGAAACATGACAGTGAAAATATTTAAACTCCAAGTTTATGACATTTGTAAAATACAAATTAAAAACAAGAAAAAAATGAAATGCAACAGTAAAGATGTAATTTTGCATGGATGGGATCTGTGTTCCATGATATGAGACGTTCTGTCTCCACAGCTCTAATAGCAGAAACAGTACAGTGATATCTGACATACCAAGATATTAACCACCTAAAACAATTATGCATGTTGACACTTTGTTTGCCAAAAAAATGGCATATTACAAGCTACAGTGATTCCCAATTGGCACATAAATCTAACTGTAGCAGCATACCATATCTTGAAAAAAATTGCATAAATTCAAGTAAACTACTGCTGAGATTCAGTTAACCTACTGGTTGCCACTTGTCAGCTGGACAGAGTTATGAGCTTTTGAATAAACTACTCGCACAGTTAAACTTACTAACACTCTGTTAGTTGCAAGTCACTCTCTGAATCTGAAACAGAAAAAAATCTGCCTTCCATGTTCAGGCAAGCAGGTTTCAAGAAGAAGATGGTGTCCAATGCATATGCTCTTTGTAAGGCAACCTAACATGTGTATAAGAAGAAAGGCTGTAGTTTTGGTTACTGCAGCATTCACTCCTCTCTCTCTCTAGGCTTTTCACGTTTAGGGGTCGCCACAGCGGATCACCTTGTCCACTCATGATTGGCAGTGGAGTTTTAAGGTGTCAAGTTGCCAGCCTGGCGCCCAACCTTCCATGGAAGACACACACACACAAACACACACACACACACACACACACACACACACACACACACACACACACACACACACACACACACACACACACACACACACACACACACACACACACACACACACACACACACACACACACACACACGCACCCACACCTAGGGCCAATTTTAGCGTGTCCAATCCACTTGCAGCATGTCTTTGGGGATGTGAGAGGAAACTGGAGCACCCGGAGGAAACCCACATGATCGCAGGGAGGACATGCAGACTCCGCACAGAAGACACCCCAGCCGAAGATCGAACTGGAGAGCCTCTTGCTGTGAGGTGACAATGCTAACCGCTGCACCACCGTGGCCATCCTACTGCAGCATTCACTTCAATGTCCATTATGCCAACATGAAACATGTATCCATACATTTATATACTGCATGTGTAGCAGAGGAGTGGTTTGATCCATGTAAGGCCGATGTAGCTAAAACCACATGCTCCTGGACAGGAGCAATTGGTGCTGATCATGGAAATCAGGGTAGAACTTGGCTAGGCTTGTAATGGCCATAGGGCCATTATGCTAGTAACCTTCTATGATCCAATGAAAGCAATGGACTGCCATGATGCACCTACAAAATGCTTCAATGTAATATGCAGTGCAGGACCCATACTGCCTTATAAGTGGCCCAAATCTAACTAATTAGTCTAGGAGGCTATCACCATAATAGAAATCCAGTGCTATAACTTGAACAGTGAGGATCTAGTGTGTGTGTGTGTGTGTAACTACACGTGTGCACATGCACACACACACACACAAACACACACACACACACACACACACACACACACACACACACACACACACACACACACACATGCACATACTCACACATGCACACATACACATACAGACTTGCACATGCAGACACACAGACACACACACACACACACAGACACACACACACACACACACACACACACACACACACACACACACACACACACACACACACACACACACGTGCACACTCACATGATTGGAAAAGTCTACTGTATACATCCATATCAACACAGTATGCCTGGCTTTCCTTGTATTTCCCTGGGTACAGAACATTTTGACCCCGGACAAATTAACCCCAGCATTAACAGATTCTGAAACTATAACTGTAAAACTTTAAATATATGGATCTAAGATTAGTATAGTATAAAAAACAAAACAACTTCCACAGCATAAAACAACCATTAAAAACTTCATATACACTACATAGATATTAAAATCTGCTAGATTCAATACTGGAACTGACAGTAGTACATGACAGTATGAGATTAAATCAAAGAATATGAGCCATAAACAAAGAATGTATTGGCAGCATTAAGTCTTGAGCTACTTCTTGTGCTACCATTATGAGATGCAAACCATGGTGTGTTGTCATTAAGTAACGCATAACTAATCTAAAGTAGAATTTAATCGCAAAACATTTAAAAAAATGTAACTAGTGTCACCTGCTGGTCCCCATTAAAATAGCAATAATAAAATTAATGTTTGAGCCAAGACAATTTGAACTTAAAAAAAAAACTTTATAAAACAGTCGTTCATACATACATTTATGTTGTGCCAGTTGCACAAATTTAGAATACCTACATGGAGCTGCTCATAATTTCTTAATGGGCTAACTAAAAATAATAAATAATATATTAACTTCCTAATTGATTTCATTGTATACATGTTAAAACTGTAATTAATTAAATTAATAATATTTATATATTAAATAATTGTTAAATTAGTATTTACATATTAAAATGTTAAATAATATATTAAATTGCTATGTAAAATTCCTGAGTAAAATACTAACTAGTATAATGCTTTTATTAAGTTTTATTGGGGTCAAATAGACTGGGGTCAAATCGTGCAGGGTAAAACTGTCCTGCTTCCTTTTGCCTACATCCTTACCTGCTGCAGAGTACATTTAGCAAGGTTGTTTTAGTCCTCACCTATGAGTCCCCTTTCCTTTAATCTAGCTGGGCACCAAACAGGGCCATTGTCCATGATGTCAACCAACCTTGCTACAGCTCAGCACACATAAAACCTGACTCACAGCCACTTATAATCCTAAGTTAGATTCCAATTCCCCTAATCACGAGGTCTGTAACCTCCCTCACTCCATTCACTATGGCAACAGGCATTCAGTCAGTCAGTGTAGAGGATTAAAAGTATGAGCTGAGAATGGCCTGCATCCTATAATCCAGGGTTTGATCTCCTCAGCCTCCTCAGCATTAACTTGACTACTAAGTGAGTCTGTGTTATGTAACTTTAACAAAATGGCTGTAGTGTATAGAGGAAGGTGGGACTGTATATACATAGACCTCCCTGATACACAGCAGGCACTGCAGGTTGACAGTACTTTACCAGAACCACTGAACAGTCAGGCAGCTGTTTCTTGACCTCTTTCACCCTCAGTTTTTTACATATTGGCCACTTTTACTTGGTTATAATCCATGGCAGCTCAGCCACAGGGAAACATGGAAACCTACAATACATGTTATATTTATCATCTGAAAAAAGCTGCAACAAATATTATGATAGTAAAAATGGACTTAAAACACTATAAAATAAGAAGGCGTAACATTTGATTGTCTAATGCAGCTTCTTTTAATTAAAAGAGCTATTCACAATGCTATAAATTGCAAGACAATATGATAAAGTCCATCTTCAGCTCTTAAATTCTTTCCCACAAAAGTTCGCAGTTTCTGATATATGTTTTGCATTTTTGCTTCCTTATTAAGTGCTCCTGCATTACAGCTGTGAAAAGGCTGCTGTTATGGCACAAATCATATTGCTTTGAGCACTGTTTTGTGAGATGGTTCTTTTTTCCCCAAATTTATCAAAGAAAGAAAGAAAGAAAGAAGGACAAAGAAAAATACTTCTTTTTTGTCCAATAAATAAATAAGTGCCTTTTCTATAACCAAGGGTATCCAGGACGGTTATGACAGTAAGTATTAGGGTGTAGGTGGTGGGCACAGCACACAGACAAAGTTTACTGGGGGTTTACTTCATACATAACAATAAAGTCTGACAAATGGTAATTTGATATCTTTTGACCAGAATTTGGAGTATCTGAGATACAATAGGTTATGCTTTTAGAATATTCAGTGTGAGCACTAAACCAATTTCTAATATTTATATTTATGTTGTGCTGTTTAAAACATACTAATACATAGGTTGTCAAAGTATGAATAAAGCTGCAGAATCCTAGCTTTTCATACTGACAAAACAAGTAACTTATTTTATATCAGAATTCTTCAAAAACATCACATTGGTACAAAACACACAGAATAATGGCATAAGCTTTAAAATGCCCAGAACAAAAATATCCCAGACTTTTTACCTGTGTTTTATGTACACTAATGCTCAAAGTTTTCAGTGTTATAAGTGTAAAGCTACATGTCCATTAATATCACAGGAAATGTATATGGGCCATCTTGCTTTAAACTGCTGTTTTGCCTTAAATAATCTATATATGCTTATAATTAAAAAAATGGACACAAAGTTCAGAATCTGAGACCACTAAGATGTTCTTAAACCATTAAGGATATCATATAGCTGCATGCATTTATTAATTAGAGTTCACTTTTAACACTATTCAGGCCAGTTATTTACCTTCTTATGTCATTTTATGTACTCCAAATAATTGTATAATATTCAATCGATTGCATTGTTAATACTGTGACTGAAATAAAAAAACATCAAAAGGATGCTGAATTAAACTTTCATTTGCAAATGGTAACCATCTCTTCTTATTTTCTATTCTAAATGCCTTAAATGCAGAAGTATATTCCCATCTGACCTTACTCTGAACCCCTCCCTTAATCAGTTAAA
>NC_056751.1:212926966-213149466 GCF_019279795.1 Protopterus annectens
GAACAGATTACAGTGGGAGGTGGGAATGAGTAGATTTCACACTATATCGATCATTTCATAGTCGTGAAGAGTGTGACTTGAAAGATGCAACACCCTTTAAGAAAGAATCTAAAACTATAAAGGATGATGAGTGTGAAAATTCAATATCTCCTTTTCCTGGCATGCTTCAATGTATGACCAAAACATCTAGAGAAATTATCCTCTAAAAACTCAGCAGTCATTCTATGACTACATGCCTGATAATTCTCAGTAAAGTTGGGTCTACATTTGATAATCGAACTTTCAAAAGTTCGACTGTCATATGGTCGACACCATATGATCGAACTTTTAAAAGTTCGACCATCTAATAAAAAAAATAAAGTACATAAATAACCTACCTGAATGTTTTAAGCAGGGGGTCAAGCACCCCTGCACTCCTCCCAATAGCCTAAAATTTCCCTTTGAACCTTTCCCTGTTAGAGGGTGTCATCAGACCAGTGACAATGACACCAGCACAGAACGCTGAAGGCCTTGCATTTGAATCTCAAATGATAGTTAATATTCAGAATTCTGTGGCATTTGCAACTGGTACATTTATCTCCTTGCGATCATTATTAATTTGCTTTTTTGTTTGTCTCTTTCTTACTTTCTGTTTATTAACTAGGGTATGGCACTGATCTGCTTGCCCCTTTTCAGATTTATCCTAGAAGTATAAATTCAAGAAGCACATAATCATACAATGGCACAATATAGGTCACACAGCATCACAATAACTAATATATAAAATATCTGAAATATGATATAAAAACACTAAAAAATTGATAAATGTCTGATACATACTATGTACAATATGCACAATCTAATACAGTTTAATATAAGCTTGGTATGTACAGTATTCCAGATTATTGTAAATTCCCATTTCAGAATGACCCCATTTGTAGGTGCCAAATATTTGGAGTTGAGAACATTCTCATTATATACAGAACACTTCCTTTTATGGCATTTGAGGTGTACACCTGGAAAAGAAAAGAAGAGGGGAAAATATCCTCATATTATAATATTTTTGTGTATGTAAGTGTGTGTGTAGGGGGAATGGAAAATGTTAAGGTCGTTGGGAGAGTTTAAATTTTACATTTGTATGATTACTGCTATTATAATATCATTTGCCTGAAAAGTTTTGGGGTATATTATAAAGGAAACATTTGCATTTAGCTGTTTCTAAAAGATGTTTTTTTTTCAAGTTATGTCGACAGACAAGTTCGATTTTGTTACTTTTCTGGGTGTCAGGCATTGATTCCCAATGTTTGGGGGATAGCACTGAAAAGCTAAGTTCATTGCAAGCTGACCTCCTTTATTGCAGTGATTCAGAAATGCCTGAAGTGTATTATTTACCTTAATTTCTACTACAAAGTAATAAATGTGTACATGCATTCCTACTAGAATGGATGGAATTAATCTGTACACCACCAGAATTATATTTTTATTTACTAATATGTAGATTTTCTTTTGTATATAATCAAAATAAAAAGATCTAGAAAGGCAGATATGTATCATGTATAAAGTCACAAATTCACACAAGCTGTAGTTACTAAGTCAGTGTATGAAATATTTGCCTTTAAAATATGGACCAGTTCTGTATGTATAATAGAAAATGGTTTAGCGAAAGAGTGCCTTACAGAGACTTTTGCTGTTTCAAGGTGACATACAAAACAACACAGAGAGGTGTGGGATCTAGGTAGAACAGGGAATTTTACTTGCTTTCATATAAACATGCAGATACTCTGTTGATATGTGACCTTCTGGTTCAGGGAGCAACAGAGGTATCTGGCTGTGTCCCCTCATGTTTTATTCATCCATACAAAGATGCTGGTATCTGCGGTTAATGATAAAATGCTGTTTCCTGCTTCTCAAGCATTCTACATTACAAGGCGTGATGTCATAGTTTCACTTATAAAACTATGGTTGTGATTCAGGAAGGGTCACCAGCAGCAGTAAGCCCTAACATGGGTTACTACCAAGGTCAGTAGTACTTTCTGATTCAAAGACAGGCCCACCGCAGTCATCCTACATAAGATCACAGAGGTGGACCTTCCCATCTGCTAAAGTGTATGCTAATGAGACATTCTAGGGGAATGGTTTCTGCTAATTAGTTATGTGCTTTCCCAGAAATTCTTTCAAGAAGGAATTTATGCAGCCAAATGATACAGAGGAGTGTAAATTAGATCTGATGACTGTGTTAATTAACTCAGCAAAAAGTTCACATTCATCCATTACTGTCAATTGGTGTAATACAATTAGCTGTAAGTGTCAGGGAATTTTGTATACAAGTAGGGGGTGAGTGTGTGGGCATGCGTATGTCTGGGCTGCATTTGTGAGTGCTTACAGATGGAAGATTGCTCTCAGGTTAGTGTGAGTTTGTGGGAATATGTGTGTGCATTTTGTGTGTATGTGCATGTGGCTACTTGGGTGGTCACAGATGGAGAATTATTTAGGTGATATGCAGGGTAAGTGTATATGTGGGGCTGGTGAGTGTGTGTGTGTGTGTGTGTGTGTGTGTGTGTGTGTGTGTGTGTGTGTGTGTGTGTGTGTGTGTGTGTGTGTGTGTGTGTGTGAATGTATGGATATGTTTAAGTGAGTGTGTGTACATGTGCATATGAATATGTGTATGTGTTTGAGTGTGAGTATGTATGTATGCGCATTTTTGGGTATGTATGTGTGTGGGTGGAGGTCAGAGAGTATGTATGTATGTTTGTGGGTGGAGGTCAGACCTGTAAACTCCCCAAGACTAATAAGCAAACTCTGTAGTACTTGGGGGACACTAGAAACCAGGGAAGTGTAAATACTACTTTAAACTCACTTAAATGGTTAATAGAACAATGGCTTTGTGCATGAAAGACTTATGGCTGGGGTATAGTCAACACCAGCGATACTCTTGATATATTAATCTATAGTCACATAATTTAACAACAGTTTTGCAGCACAAAAGACATATGAATGGGGGTAACTGGACATCAGGGTTATTCTTGATATTAACCTAAAGTCATTTATTTATTTATTTTTATTTAATATTTGTTTACCGGGAAAGTCCAACTTGGAACAAAGCCAATTTTCAGGGAAGGCCCGGGGAAAAAATGTTCCAGAGTGCCTGGAAAAAACCCACATGAATGCAGGTACCACACAGAAGATACTCCAGCCGAGAATCAAACCAGAAAACCTCTTGTTGGGAGGGGACAACACTACCACTGCATCATCTAAACTAAAGTTACTAGAACAACAGTTTGCTGCATGAAAGGTGAATGGTTATGGGTAACACTAAACACCAGGGATGATTTTTACATATCACTCAAACTTCCTTAAAAAGTTAAAAGAAGAAGAAAAGGAAAAAAAAAATTGAATCCTGTGCCCTCAACCCCAGATTAGGATACTTTAATCCTGTATACTAACATTAGACACCATGAACAATTTATTCCTTGAAATAAATAAATAAATAAAAGGAGAAAACACTTTAAATCATGTACCGTTGGTACAGCGAAACAATGCTTTTGTATCTCAGAGCTTTAGCCCTCTGCAATAACAGTATACTACAGAGATTTTGTTTTAAATATTACCCTTTGTTCTTTTGAAAAATTAAGATAAGGGGGAGAAAAGCTTCAAGCTCCATTTCCTTAGTATAGAAAGTAGAACCTTAACTCAACAGAGCTTAAAACTCTTACAGCAGCTGAAGACATCACGAGGGGTATGTTCTTGCAAAGTGATGTATTTTCTGAACAATAAGACATATGAAGTTCTAATTTCTGGCATTATTGACTGCCTGTAACAGTCTTTGAGTTATGAAATACAGGGCTGGTTTAACAGACAAACTCAGGAGTGTTTTAGAAAACCAAGGACATTTGAAAGAGATGGAGGTTTGCCCAGCCCATGCTGTGGAGACTCCATGCCTCTAAATAGCTGTGGCCTATACTTCCAGGCAAGGGAGAAACACTAGATGACACCAAAAACAATATTTAAATATCACTTGGAGTCAGGTAAAAAGTTAATAGAGCAACATGTCTACCACCAAATGCATTTTCTGAACAGTAAGAAGAATGCAACTCTAACGTCTGGTAATATTGACTGGCTGCAATCATCTGTAATTTATGAGGGTAGGGAAAATAAGAGGTGTGTGTGTGTGTGTGTGTGTGTGTACACGAGTGTGTGTGTGTGTGTGTGTGTGTGTGTGTGTGTGTGTGTGTGTGTGTGTGTGTGTGTGTGTGTGTGTGTGAGAGTGCATGTTTCTGTGTGTGTCCCATATGTGTGTGGAAGAATGAATGGGGCGTCGAATGTGCCAGTGGAATGCATGGGCCACCAGAGGTGGTTACTCCAAGAAAGTGCTGAGTAGCACTAACAGTGCCAACATTCAATGTAGAGACATGCAACTGGATGATACTGAGGTTTTTGTCACTGCAGCCAGTGTATCACTGAATGACATTTTCCACGATGACAGAAACAGCCCCTTTTGGATGCTGGTCTTAGTGCCTGTGGTGGGGTTCTTTATGAATTCATAGGGTCATAGGTTCATAGGGTGTTACTTGGCTAATGACCACAAGGGCCCTTACAAGCCTAGCTATGCATCCAAATGATTTGGGTCCCAAATATCATGGGGACATGTTAGTAGGCGGGTAGATAAGGATTTGTGTGTGCATGTGGGGGGTGTTAGTTAGGATATTACTTTTTTTATTGACAGCCTCTGTCCATAAGGCACATGGGAGCCAGACCAGGGGTAAATTTATAATTTCCCATTCAATTGTCAAGGTTCTGCTTGAACAGAGTAAGTGAATAACTCTGTTTTATAAGGATAGGTAGCCTATTCCATAGTGCTGGGATACTTTGGGACACATATCTGTTTCTCCAGCACATTGTGTTTATGTCACAAGTGAAGTCCAGAGCCCTGAATCTAGTGTTTCTGGTGCTGTTTGTTTTGTGCATGTGCAAACAGATCAATTAGGGCTGGGTCTGAGGATTCCTTGCAAGCCAGACAAAGATCCCTTGCAAACAGCCTATAGGAAATTAAATACAGAGACAGAGCCTTTAAGCAGTCAATGTAGGACGGGTATTCATGCCCTGAATTCTCCCGGTGAGAAACCTTTGTGGGCATTCCAGCTATTGCAAGGGTCTGGTTACATACATGCCAAAGAGGGCATTGTATTCAATGGTAGGTCTGATAAGGGTCGAGTAGAGTGGTACTATAACTTCCTTGGACTTGAACTATAAGTTGGGTGACATAGAATGATTATCGTAATATCTTAGCTACATCTTGGTCAAAGGTCAGACTGATGTCCACATATATTGCCAGATTTTTTACTACTGAGTTGACTGTTAGGGATGTTATATCAGTGGAATAATTAACTTGAATTGATAGTTTCACAGAGAACATTACAATGCATTTTTTTGGCATTGAGGTTTAGGCCATGGCTTTGGCACCAGCCATTTATCTTTGTTAAACACACTTAAAAGATGTTTGTGTCTTGGGGGAAATCTATAATAGCTTCAAGCTTTCAGTTATCTGTGAACTTGGTGAGCCAGAGACCTTTAACATTAGCCTTGACTTCCAAGAAATAGATGCCAAACAGGAGGTGGCCCAGAATGGAGCCCTGGGGTACTCCACTGGTGGCCAGTTTCTTAATGGAGATGGTTTCACCAATCTTGACATCTTGAATCCTATCTATAAACCAGCCAGGATTCCAGTGAGTTATTGTAAGGGTTTACTCCTAGCACAGAGAAATTGTCAGCAATGCACGATGGAGTATTGTATCAAATGCCTTAGCCAGGTCAAGATACTCAGTATGCACTGTTTTACCCTCATCCATTGACTTGTTCACCCTTTCAAAAAAGTCTACAAGGTTAATTAGGCATGGCTTTCCCTTAACAAAACCAAATTGGGATGGATCCAGTGTCTGTAGGTTTCCAATGTCCTTGTTTATCATTTCTTTGATAATTGTTTCCATGGCTTTGCATTTTAGACTTGTTAGAATGAAGGATCTGTAGTTCCCTTGGTAGGTTGATGGTCCACCCTTGAGGAGGTTAATGACTGTTGTAGTCCTTCATTCACTTGGAACATAGCCTGTTTCAAAGCTGTAGTTAAAGAGTGCTTTAAGTGGTCTTGACACATCATGTTTTAGTCTGTTCAGGGGGCGACAGGGGATGTTGTTGGGACTCATGGAAACAGTGTTTTTGGCTTTAGTGAGTGCTGCCAGCATCTGGCCTCTGCTGATAGCTGGAGGAAGTATGTTGGAGGGGATTTTACCTAGTGGAGCTGGGGGGAGTGGGGGATGAAATTTGAGATGAATTTATCAGCAATGTCACCCTGATCAGTGTAGTTGGTACACTGTTGTGTCTTACCTCTAAGGTTCTGGGAGTAGATGAAAAAGGCTTTCTGATTGTTCTTAGCCTGTGTGGCTATCCTGACCTCATTGCTGGCTTTGTTAGACTTAATTAGAGCTCTTAGTTTCTTATTTAGTTCTGTAAAAGAGCACTTCTCTTTAAGTGAGTTGCTTTTTGTGATTTTGGCCACAAGTTTTTTCTTTTATTATATACCCTGTTTAGGTGAGGATTCCACCTGTGGTGGGGGGGGGGTTGTTTTGGGTTTATTTCTGATAGGTAAAGCAGCCTCTATGCAGCCATTCACATGTTTCTATAGTAACTCTGTAAATAACTCTGGATAGATAGCTGCTGTCTCTGGGTTGTGGGAGCCTTGAATTTTGACAAGCAGTCACTTAATAGGATGTAGTTTGCCTTTGAATAGTTCGTAATTGTTATTTGTTTAACTGGATTTTCTGGGTTGATTTTTAGTTCAACTTAGACAGCTCTGTAATCAAAACTCACTAGTGAGGATGTAACATGGAGGGTGGGGGCAACGCTCTCCCAAAATGAGTACCAGATCCTGTATATTTGATCCTGTGGTTGGAGAATGTACTATCTGTTTCAGCGTGCTTGTGTTAATAATGTCCAGGAACTGTTGTGCCTGTGAGTTTGACGCAGTGTATGTTTCTCAGTTTATAAATTCATTCGTGGATAGGGTGTTTGGTTGGATGGTGGGTGCCTTCAGTAGGTTTACATAAGAGTTGTGAGATTCTAGTGGCATTGATGGTGACCTGTAACTAGTCATGATATGGTGAGGGACCTTACCTATGGTGACTTACATGTGGATGAGTTCCATGGTATCATCCTGTTTAACTAACCTGGAGGTATGTTTGTTGGTAACATAGATCGAGACACCTCCACCTTTAAACCCAATCTGTGCTGTTGTTGGTCTAAATGTGTGGAAGGCACTGTAGCCTTGCACTTCTGTAGTACTTTCTACAGCTTTAAACCAAGTCTCAGTCATGGCACACATGTCTACATTCTCCAGAATTAAGGAGGGTTGGAAGGAACGGGAGATTTTCATTTAGGCTCTGAGCATTGAGCATTACCTTGAGGTCAATGGTTACTTGTAGAGTTTTTTACTGTGTTAGTAGTGTTGTCTTATTAGTTCTGCCTAAAAAGGCTCTAAGGGTGTGGATAAAGTTTTAGCCAGTGTCTAAAAGCCTAGGAGTGGCAGGTGCAAACCATCCTTGACAAATCAATATTGTCTTTTTACCATGTTCTCCCATGCTGACAGATACTGGATCCCTCTGGAGTGACACAGAAACTAAGCCAATCATTAAAATCAACCATTTTATGTTTATACTGTGGCATCATCCTTGGTGAAGGCAGAATGCTGTTCAATGCAAGGCTCATACCTATCAGTGACACATATTTCATGAGATCCATTATGTCTATTTTAATATGATCCAGTGAGATATACCTCAGATCATTTACACTCATATGGACTATGATAGAATCATGTTGGCACCTGGGGTGCCATAACATAAGTGTGTCTGTGTGTGATATTGTGGATCTTGGCTCCAGATAGGCAGCTAAACCTTATCTTCTCTGTGCAAAACCTGGTGAACAGGGCATCTGTGTGCCACCCAAGGAATCCCCAATGACAAGAGTATTAGGTAAAGTGTATACTTGCCTAGGAGCTTTGCACTTGGGGTACCACTGGGTTTAGGCTTATGCGAGATGTTTGGTGTTTCTTTAGTGACAGCTGATGAGCAGTGTTGCCATTAGGCAGCTTTGGAGATCTTTGAGATTTAGGAAGGCTTCTTTTAAGTGTCTCAGCATAAGACAATTGGTGTGTGTGGTGAACAGTATGTGTGAGCAATGTAGTCTGGGAAACCTCATTTGTGCGTGAGATTTTTGAATCCAAGGAAGTTGTCTATTTACATCTTTCACATACTGTGTTATTTTCTTTAAAGTTTAACTGATTGTCTGAGAACAGGCAACAATTGCTACATTGCTATAGGATGCCCAAATCTACCAAGCTGGCCACAGAGACATTTGAAAATTGCATCTCCATATTGTCTGGTCCTGTGATAGGCTTGGCTGTTTAGGATTAAGGTTTGTTTTTTAGCAGGGGTCTCCTAAAATATGTACATACAGATATTTCAAGCACTGCATTAATGCTCTTCTAGCTTGCCAATATACCAAAACACATGTGCCCATAATAACTGTCCAGGCTGTTCTAAAATATCTAAACTAGTACTTGCTTTAATGTAATTTGGTAGTCTGTTCCATGTCTCAGCTGCTCTCTCAGACAACCAGTTAGTACACTTCTCATTCCTATAGAATCTTCTACATAGGTTATCTGATGATTCTTTAGTGCTTTTTGATAACCTCAAACATTCCAAGAGGTAGTTGTCTCGAAATGCCCTATATGCCTGAATAAGATCTCCTCTTAGATATCTGTAAGAGATGCTGTACAAGTTCAGATATTTTAGTTTTTCATAATAACTTAAATTTTCACATCCATGGATGCCCTTGGTATATTTATCTGTACTCTTTCCAGTTTACTCATGCTTGTTTTCTTATAGGGTTTCCATATTGTTATTCCATACTCAAGGTTGGGTCTGATGTAACTAATAAACAATGACTTCATCATTTTTGATTTCCTAGACTTTATACATCTTTTTATACAACCTATAGTTCTGCAACTATCATTTACCAATTGGTTGATATGATTAGAAAAACTCATAGCTGGATCTACCCATATACCCAGGTCCTTAAATGAGTCTACAATTTCAATCACTGTGCGCTGTATTAAATGATCATTTTCAATTTATGTCTCACAAATCTCATATGCTTAGTTTTTGTTGCATTTATCAGCATATCATTCTCCTGTGCCAGATGGTCAATTTAGTCAAGTTATTTTGTAGACATGTTTTATCTGTAACACGTAATCAGTTTACCCAATTTCAGGTCATCTGCATATAGACTGCAGAACATCTCAGATGAAAAATTTAGGTCTGAAAAATACAATCTAATCAAGTAAGGCCTAGGGCAGAGCCCTGTGGGACACACTGACTGTAACCAAGAATTTCACCTGTCCAGTTGCTGGATAATAGTTACCATGTCCTATTTGTAAGCCATGCAGCTACCCATCTTATCATGTACATCAGTACCTAGTTGTTCTAATTTATTGATCAGTGTTTAATGTATAACCCTGTCAAATGCTGAAGTTAGATTTATATAAATTGCATCACAGCACAATTTTGCATAGAAAATCATGTTACGGGTGGTAATAGATATATTTTCAACATATACATGCTGATATATGGTTTTCAGTCCCAACCTATCCAATTCTGACAATAGCTTATCCATTGTTACCTTCTCCATTATTTTCCACAACATGAAAATAGATTTAAGGGTCTGTATGATTCTGGGTTTGTCCTACTCCCCTTTTCCTTAAAGACAGTATAATAAGCGCATGTCTCCAGTCTTGAGACTCTCCCCATATTTATATTACCTAGTGAATAATAGATGTAATGGTACAATAAGTTCTTGCTAAAGTGTTCTCACATCATTATTACTAATGCTGTCTCCTCCCTGTACTTTGTTTGGATCCAGTTTGCACAGTTCTTTTTCAATATAATCTAATTTCATTCCAGTATCTGAGGTTACCTGATGTCACTAGGATAACTTATCACCTCCTTTGTGGAGCCAAACTGTTTTGCATAAGATTTTGCAAATATATCTATAATCTGTTGTGCCTGAGAATAAATTTTAGAATCTGCATACAGTTTATTAGTTTGTATATCTTTACTCCTTCCACATTGTATGTATCTATAAAAAGGTTTCCTATTATGCTCAATAGTTTCTGGGAATAAGAGCAGAATGTTATATAATGCTAGAATATGGTAATGCTATTCTATGCACAAGCTAGCTAGTCTTAAGCTTATTTCTTCACAATGCTTGTTGTCAGATCTAATCCTAACTTAATAGGTAATTTTACTGTCTAGGCATTTGTTACTATACAGGGCATTGTGAACCACCTCGGTCAAATGGGCAGCTCTGCACTAAAAATAAAAGCTTGAAATCTGGCTCCTCTGACCTCAAGCCAGTAAATAACCACAATTTGAGCTTCCTGCAGTACTTCTTAAATCAAAGAGAGCAGGTAAATACCTTATAACACAAGATGTCTGATATAGGATTTTTTTAAACGTGAAAGTACAGCAAAAGGGTATGTTTCCCTGTCTGTTGTACATTAATATCTCCTTTACAAAGCAGAACAAAATAATTGTCTACTGTGCAAAAAAGTGCTGGAGAAAAGAGATACATTGCTCACAATTCTTTCACAGTCTCTTTTAAATTGAACTTTCCACTGTCAACAGTGTGTTCCAGCTTTTTAAATTTTTAACAGTTCAACATCAAATAGTACTTTACACATCCATTTTAAAATGCTGTCTCTTGTTTCATCATCAGAAATGATTGTAAAATAAAAACAAGTTACTGATTTACTCAGAAAAGCCTTGCAATACCAAATGATGCTTTTAAGAATCCTTTTCAAGTACTATATGTTACTTCCATTACTTTCCTGTGACCATAAAGTGCAAAATAAGTTCTCATTTCTTAGTCCACCATCATTAGATATCTTATAACATAATTTGTTATTACACAAATGTGTTCTTTTCTAAAGAATGTGTGTCTTCTTTATTCAGCAACACATTGTTAGCTGTTGGTTTTGTAGTCATTTTAGACACCTGACAGACCAGCCCAGTGAGATCTCAAGTTTGTGAGTTATTTCCTTTAAAATTTTTGCTGCTTTTGCCTAGTAAACAGGAAAATCGGTAAGTCTAATTTACTGTTTACTTGATTATTAGCTAAGAAGATAAAGGGGGGGGGATTTAAGAAAGCCTACATGGTCTTATTTTTCATGTGGGCATTTGCCATGCTGCTTACACAAAAGTAAGCAGGTTTTAAAATCAGTAAAAACATCTGGGTGGTGCGCACGCATATGCCAACATGGACATATCTGGGGCATGCAAATCACCTCATAAGCAGGCGAATTCCATATAAATGAGTCAGGTAGACTGATCCAGCAATCAGATAGGCAGCTTTGCAGACATCATGTTGGTGTCTGCAGTGTACACATAAAAATTCTGTGTACAGGAATGTAGACAGACAAAAGGGGCTGTAAAATGTAGGTAGATGGATAGGAATGGCATAGCACATGCAGATATGAGAAGAACTATCCACCGTGTGCCTGAAAAAATAAGAAATAAGTTAAAATATATTTTTTATATTCTGTAATCTGTGCATGTTTGCATGCTGTGCCATAGTGCGCAGACATGCTTCATAAAACAAAAAAAATAAATAAATAAAAATTGGAAAAACAAAAGGAATATTATGAGACAGAAATGTATTACAGTACCCTGCATGGATTATGTACAATGGTGTATTGGTGGTGTTGCTAACGTGGTAGGTCTTTCAACCATGCTGTTCCCAGGATCTGAGCAGGGATCCCTATACAAAGGTGGTGGAGTTATTGAATAGCACAATTGGGTACCTGCATCTGCATATCCCCTCCATGTAGGCACAGAACAGTGTTGGTGTCCAGACAAGAGGTAGGTGACCACAAGGGAGAGTGTGTCCAATAATGTCTAAGCTGATTTGAGCTTAGCTGAGCCTGCTTGTGCAGCACTCCACCATGCTGAGCATGGAATTATGAGGGGGTGTCCACTAAGTGCTAATCTTTGTTTGACTACGGGGCATGCCACAGTGCTGAGAGTATCTAAAAGCCAATGATATAGTAATTACTTTTGACCCCTAGTCCCATTAAATGATGTTAATGATATACTAGGCAGGTTGAATGCATCACAGGTAGCCAGTCACACAGTCAGCACCTACAGCAGAGCCCTATAAAGTATGCATACACCCTACAATCAGATTTTTCCCTATACTCTACATCATTGGAGTACAAACTTGGGAATTTTAACTCAGAGGATGCTAGGGGCTCCTGCAGGTCTGCTACATCTGTATGTGCTAGATGCCGAGGTCAGTGCTGCTGACAATAGGCCTAGGCAGAGAAGAAAAAGAGTGTTTAGACCCAGGGCAACCTTCCAGGAGCTACATGAGCTGGAGATTATAGAGCACTACAGGGTGGACAGGGACATACTACAATAACTCACTGAGCTCTGCCGCTCTCAACTCAGACCCAGAGCCAACAGAGGGGAACCCATCCCAGTGGAAACAAAGGTATGTGTAGCCCTTAGGACAATAGCCACAGGTACCTTCCAAAGACCAGTTGGGGACATGATGGGGGTCTCACAGGCATCAGCATCCAGGGTACTCCATCATTTCCTGGATGCCATGCTACCACATGCCAGTGAGCACATTTATTTTCCCCTCACCCCTGAGGTGAGGGTCAGCAATATGCAACACTTCTACCATGTAGCACACTACCCTAAGTACTGGGTGCCATAGATTGCACTCATGTACACATCAAGGCACCACCCAGAGAGGAGGGTAGAATCTACATTAACTGCAAGGGGTACCATTCCATCAACTGCTAGGTCATGTGCAATGCCCAGGGCAATATCATGTATGTGTGTACTGGCAGCCCTGGCAGTTATCACATCTCCCATATCTGGCATGCATCACAGCTGTACCAGATGTTTGCTGGGGGGACATCCCACATGGCCATTTACTGGAGGATGCTGGCTATGCACTGGAACTGTGGATGATGACACCCATCAGAAATGCACACACACCCATGGAAGAATGCCATAATGAGGCACACGCACAAACTAAGAACATCATAGAGCACGTGTTTGGCCTGCTGAAGTCATGCTTCCAATGCCTTGATATATCTGGTGGAGCCCTGCGGTACTCTCCAGCCATGTGTACATATGTTCACAGTATGTGCCATGCTACCCAATATGATCCTGTGGAAGTAGCCACAACAGGATCAGCAAAGGGAAGGTATACACAGCCCCCCACTAGTGCCTAGGTCACCGCAGCCACATTCACAGGATGACTCATAGGAGGAGCCCGATGATGATGTCCCTGTAGACAGATGTAGGCATGCACAGTATGCCCTGACTTTGGCTAAGAGACAAGGCATAGCGCATTCACTGACAACCTAGGGCCCTAGGAACTGATACCTTTCTCTAACTCACATACGTATATTAAAATTGTTGATGCCAGAGAGCCCAAGCAACCTATACCTAGCTGTGTATTGGTTGTGTACTACTTGCATCACACAGAGTCAGCCATGAACTACAGTTCTGTCAACTGCTACATTCATAATGTATGTCTCTAACCTACACACTAATTGTAAGGATCATTATAGTATGGTATCGTATGTAAGGATCTGCTGCTGTTATGAAAGGAAATATAGTGGCCTATTTGGACAGATGTAACATCCACATGGGACTGCAGATATCCAGTTCAAAAGTATGTGTTCCTTAATATTCACTAGGTCTCATAGGTTCATAGATTCATAGGTAGGTACTAGGCTATTGGCCCTAGGGCCTATACAAGCCTAGCCAAAAATTTATCCTGGCTTTCTCCACCCCAGAAAATTATTTTCCTGTGCCCCTGTTGAGCAGAGCCACAGAGTTGATCCCTGGGGTGAATTTCCTATTTCCCATCCAATCATCAAGATTTTTCTTGAAGAGTGCTAATGAGGAGCTTTGTTTGATATAGATAGGTAGTTTGTACCAGAGTATGGGAAGTCTCTGGGACAGGAATCTATCCCTCCAGCATGTTCTGTTTATTGTGGTGACAAGGTTTAGGTCCCTAGAGCATGTAGCTCGGAGGGATTGGGATTTTTTTAAGTGGAGCATGTCCAATAACTCTGGGTTTGACATAGCTTTGTATGTTAGGAAGAGATCGCCTCTAAGTAGGCGATATGTGATGGAGTAAAGCTGGAGTTTTTTGAGAAGGTCTGCGTAGGGCATCTGTTTTAGGCTGATAATCCTCTTTGTGAGGTATTTCTGTGGCCTTTCCAGCTGTTGTAGATGTCTGGTGAGGTACATACCAAAAGGGGCATTGTACTCTATAATGGGTCTAATGAGTGACGAGTAGAGGAGAACAATTACCTCTTTTTTACTGGATGAGAAACCTTTTATGATGAGGTGTGCCACGTAGAAGGATTTCCTGACTACTGTGGCAATGTGATTATCAAAGGAGAGACTACTGTCCACCTGTGTCCCAAGGTCTCTTATCACACTTTCGGTGTTAAGTAGACTACCACCTATATGGTAGCTCATGGGTACAGAGTTTTTACCAAAGGGGATGACAATGCACTTTTTGGCATTGAGCTTGAGGACATGGCTTTGACACCAGGCATCTGTCTCAGTGAGGCCCTTTTATACAATGTCCACATCATTAGGAGTTTCAATTATGGCTCCTAGTTTGCAGTCATCTGTGAACTTCATTAGCCAAAAACCTTCTGTGTTAGCCTGTACTTCAGAAAAGTAGATAGCAAACAGGAGAGGACCCAGGACTGAACCCTGTGGTACTCCACTTGTCACTGGTTTGAAGTCAGATTTGGAGTCTGCTACTTTCACAGTGTGGATTCTGTCAGTGAGCCAGATGGCAACCCATCTTGTGACATAGGGATTTATACCTAGTTTAGTGAATTTATCTATAATTCCAGAGTGGGGGATAGTGTCAAAAACCTTGGTGAGATCTAGATAGGCTGTGTGAACCACCTTACCCTCGTGGCCCGGCTTTGGTGACTGCTTCAAAGAAGTCAATCAGGTTTAGGAGACATGATCTGTCTTTTACAAACCCGAACTGGGTGGGGTCCAGAGTTTGGAGATTAACAATGTCTTTGTTTATAAGTTACCTAATGATATGTTCTATGGCCTTGCAGACCAGGCTTGTTAGGCTAATGGGGCATTAGTTCCTGGAGTCCGTGGTGGCTCCCCCTTTGTGGAGTGGGATAACCATCGCTGTGCGCCATTCAGTGGGCACAAAGCCTAAGGTGAGGGTATGATTGAACATGGTGCTTAGGTGGGGAGCCAGTTCATTCTGTAGTTTGTGTAAAATGCAGCCTGGGATGTTGTCCGGTCCCATGGATGCTGTGTTTTAGGTTTTAGAGAGTTCAGTTTTTATCTGCATAGATGTGATTACAGGGACTCTGCATTCTTCCTGTATAGAAATGGGCCCTTTAGGAGGTGAGAGGGAGGTAAAGTTAGCACTGAACCTATCTGCCAGGATGTTAGCAATATCAGTTGGTTCTGTAATTTTTGTGCCGTTGTGCTGAAACTCAGAGCAGATCTGGGTGTTGTCATTGAGATTCCTGACATAGATATAGAATGCTTTGTGGTTGCCCTTAGAATCAATGGCGATTTTGTTTCTGCAGCTAGCTTATCTTATAAGGGATCTCAGCTTCTTACTGAGGCTGATCAGGGAGCTCCTCCACTCATGGGATTTTACTCTCTTTTGCAACAGTTTCTTCCTTCTGTTGGAGAGTTTGTTTATGGCAGTGGACCACCAGATTGGCTTCCTTTTTTTTGGAGGATAGCGTCTTGGTTCTGTTTGGGATAGCACAATCCATGCACTCGTGTAAGTGCTTATAGAGTGCATTTGTGTAGGATTCAGCAGTCGTAACTGTATTGTCCATCTGCATGGGTGTCATGAAGTTCACCACTTCTGTCTTAAGAAGCATGAAGTTGGCTTTGGAGAAATTTTTAACCATAGTTTGTTTAATGGTGGGTGGGGGCAGGAGGCAGATATCTAGGGTGATTAGCTTATGGTCGGATATGACCAACGAGGAGTTGACTTCAGGTGTGGAACACTAGTCACTCATGTTGGTAATGACTAGGTCTAGGATATTGTTACCCCTGGTGGTGGTGTGGATAAGTTGATCCAGGCCATTGGAATTTATGAATTCCAGAAAGCGTTGAGTGAAGGAGTTGGTACATGAGTAGTTTTCCCAGTTAATGGTGGGGTAGTTGAAATCGCCCATTATTATGGTGTTTGGTTGAACCCTAATATTTTCCAGTATATCAAGAAAAGAGGAGTGGGAATCCTGGGGCATGGTGGAGGATCTGTAGCAAGCTACAATTTGGATTGCAGTTTTGCCCAGAGTTAGTTGCACTTGGATAACCTCGGAAGTATTATGCTGTGCAACTAGCCTAGAGGTGTGGCTATCCTTAATGAATATGGACACACCTCCACCTTTGGTGTTCTAGTCCAGGTTAGATGGCCAAAAAGTGTGGTATGAGTTATAGCCTGGTAATGCAGGGGTGCTCTCTAGAGCCTCAAACCAGGTCTCAGTCACTGCACAGATATCGATGTTCTCCATTTTAAGGAGTGCCTCGAGTGAGTGCATTTTGAGATTTAGACTTCTAGCATTGAGTAGCATTACCCTCAGTTTTTGCATGCCTGTTCCTGTTACGGTGGTGAATTTGTCATTTGACCGTTGCCTAAAAAAACACTATAGGGGGGAAAGACCCTTAGCCAGTATCTGGAATCCCAGGAGTTTCAGGTGCAGGCCATCTCTGGCAAAGCATAGTGGTCTGTCAACCATGTCGTCCCAGGCAAACAGATACTGGATCCCCTTAGAATGACACCAGATGCTTAGCCAATTGTTGAAGTCAAACATTTTGTCCTTGTACTGCGGTATCATTCTGGGTGATGGTAGGATGCTATTCAGGGCTAGGGTCATACCTGCCTGGGCTACCCAATTGGAGAGCTCTTCCATGTCTCTTTTCATGTAGTCCCGGGAGGTACGTCTCAGGTTGTTCACACCAACGTGGACAATGACAGAGTCATATTTGTACTTGTTGTGGAGTGACCTGAGTGCGTGGGTTATGTGGCGGATCCTGGCACCTGACAGGCAGCTGACAGTAACCTTCTCCTTGTTTAGCCTGGTGAGTGGGACATCAGTGTGCCTGACTATAGAGTCAGCTATGACTAGTGTGGTGGGTATGTTGTTTTGCTGTATGGGTGTGGTTTATTGGCACACTGAGTCTGTGGGCTATGTGTCATTTTGGTTATGCTGGGGGGTGGAGGTTGCTTGCATTTCTGTTTTGGAGGTCTCTGTTGCTTGAGCAGATTATTATTGAGAGCCTCTGTGAATGTTTTTGTGTTTCTATGTGTGGATTTTGGGGGTATAGGTTTAGTGGGACTATGTGATGAGTGTGGTGTGGTGCAAGTGTTTACCTTCTCCTCTTGACTGTCAAGTTCAGTCTTGGTTGGAGAGAGCTTTACCTCCAGTTTGGCTAGATAAGATCATATCTCACAGGTTGTGGTGTTGGGTGGTAGGAGGCGAGGGTTGTCTGTGTAATGAGGCAATTGCTACATTGCCCCAAGATGTCCAGATTCATCAGATAGACAGGAGAGAACACTGTGAGCTGACCCTTGGACATGCCTGAATAAAAAAAATACTTTCCTCTAGACAAGTGAGGAAAGTGAGTATAAGAGCTGTTTTTCTCTAAGCAAATGAGGAAAGTAAGTACAAAAACGATTTTCCCCTAGGTAAAGAGGAAGGTTAAGTGCTGTGGTAATCTGTAGCTTATTTAGTGCTATCAACAAGTTCTGAACAAGTGCTGAGCAAGAATAAGCAAATTCAAGTGCTAAACCTAAGAATCTGTACCTGGATCTTGTGGTAGATAGGCTAACTAGTGCTTACCACTCCTACTGATAAGCTAGAATGCTTTCCTCCAACACAGAAAGGCTGGAGGGGCTCAGAAGCTTACAAACATTCCTGGATACAAGCCAATCTGTATCTGGACTAGACTAGTTACAGGAAAGATGGGAAACAAGCACAAAAGCGGGCTTTTAAACCAGTAAGTTGAAAGAGATGGAAAAACTGCCAAACGACCAATAAACTACAATTTTTGGGCCAGAAACCACTCTTGTGGTAGATAGGCTACCAAGAGCTTACCACTCCCACTGATAAGCTAGAAGGCTTCCCTCCAACACAGAAAGGCTTGGGGGGCTCAGAAGCTTACAAACAGTCCTGCCTACAGCAAATATGTATCTGGACTAGACTAGTTACAGGAAAGGCGGAAAACAAGCATAAACGTGGGCTTTTAAACCAGAAAGTTGAAAGAGATGGAAAAACTGCCAAACGGCCAATAAACTACAATTTCTGGGCCAGAAACCACTCTTGTGGTAGATAGGCTTCCTAGTGCTTACCACTCCCACTGATAAGCTAAAGGGCTTTCCTTCAACACAGAAAGGCTTGCAGAGTTCAGAAGCTTACAAACAGTCCTGGATACAGCAAATCTGTATCTGGACTAGTCTAGTTACAGGAAAGGTGGGAAACAAGGGCAAATGCTAGCTTTCTAAACCAGAAAATTGAAAGAGATGGAGAAACTGCCCAAATGGCCAATAAACTACAATTTCTGGGCCAGAAGCCACTCTTGTGGCAGATAGGCTACCTAGTGCTTACCAACATGAGTGACTAGTTACAGGAAAGGCAGGAAACAAGCTTAGAAATTGTTTTTTTTTTGTTTTTGGAAAGTGGGTAGGGAGAAAGGAGAAACAGAAGATAATTCAAAATTAAGGACCTAAATGGCTTGCCCTTCACAAATGTTCGCTCTATATTAGGTAGAATGAGCTAGTGGCACTAGACTGGAATAGAGCTGGGATAGAGCTGAACAGATGGGACTGGTAGGAGTGTCTGAAGTCAAAGTATGATCTCACTGTACTTGGTTGAGTGAGCAAATGAGACCCAGGAGGAGTGTTCAAACACAAATTTACTGGAGAGGCAGGCAATTCCAAAACCACCAAGATTAATACCAGAACAAGAACAGGGAGGTTGGGTGGGAAACTAATTGCAGAGACAGAGAGAGACCACAGTATTCTATGAAACAATTAAATAGAAAAATAAATAACTACAGAGAGACACAGACCACAATATTCAATGAAACAATTAAATAGACAAAAAATAGGACATTCCCTGCTCTAGCTTCTTGGACCCAGGTGTCCAAGGTTCCCCTCTTTCTCTTTTTCAGGTCATCATAATGGTGATGACACTGCTCACCTGTGTGGGGGATACCAGTAACACTGGTGAGTTCTCTGGCCAACTGGTTGCAGGCCTGCGCTTTACACTCTGAGCCTTGGAATCCACCCTGCATCAACTGGGGTTTATGGTTTTGTAGCAGGAGCCCAATCATGACCCTGGACTCCTGAATACACCACCTCTGTGCCTAAAAGCACACCTTCACCAGCACTGAATGCCATATCAACAGTAGGTTGAATTCCAATGAATGATGCAGAATTCCTGCCTATTGCACTTAATATAGGCTGTTTTCCCACCCTTACATGTCAATCATCAATATTCAAAAAAGCACCACATTGCTTAGCATCACACAAACCAGCTAAGTGGAGCCAAGCAGCTAGAAAACTCACAGAACCGTAGGTTTAGCAAAGCTTAGCACCACACAATCATCGGTAACCATTAACATGTTTATGCACTGCTTAGCATGAATGAGCAGTGCTTAGCAGAGCGCAGCAGTGCCAAATGTCACAATACTTTTATTAAATTACAGAAAAAGAGTACATTAATTTACAGACATAGTCTGCCTGTTATGGACTCGAACCCAGGACCTACTACACATAAGCCTGCAACTCTACCCATTTAACTAGTTAGATGTTATAAAAACTAGTATATCTTCACATATACTACTAGGCTACCAGGCCATGCAAACATGCTTAAACACACCTATAAATAAATAATTAATTACATCTGGTTTCCATTTTTAGAGGTCTAGCAGGTATTGACTATGTATGTATAAGCTCCGCTTGGATCTGCTGCACTCTGCATTGCAAAAACAGGAATTAAAATAAACAAATAAATAAATTTAATTATGATAATTAATTACATCCGGTTTCTATTTTTAAATGTCTGGCTGTTGTCAATTGTTTATATGTGAGCACAGTATAGCATTGCTGTGCTCTGCACCACACCGTGCAAACATGAAGATAAAAAAAAGCCAATGCTTTTTGAGTTGTTTGAAAATGCTGTATCTTGTTTTTCCTTTATGAATGCATGCAAGGCAGAATACCTTAATTCCACTCAGAAAAGTGCTGCAGTGCCAACTGTTTTCTATAATTATGTTAAGATACTGCATTTACTTCTCATTGCCAGAATTTGAAAGAAATATTGTATAATACAGCTCCAGACAAAACCCATCCTTTATGCTTTTTAGAAGAGAATAGAGCTAAAATGTTACCAAGACAATTACAATTAGCATGTTATTTAAGGTTCCATTTATACCCTTCCTAACTTAATCTCAGCAAACATTTCTATGAACATTAAACTCAGTATATCATTAAAAACATGTTTTATGTTATTTTATGTACGTATGTATGTATGTATGTATGTATGTATGTATGTATTAATTGACATTTGTTTATCACGTAAATTTTGGCTGGGTCAAGAAGATCCTTTAGTCAGTGAAGACTTTGGGATTAAGGCTCTATTGCAAGATACAATACAATATCAACTCAATACATAAGGAAAACATCATCGTACAGTACAAAGTTTATGACTATTATATAGTTCAAATAATGCACTTTCACTGATTGACAAGGGGATAAAATGTCCATCTTAGATGAAAAAATGTATTACTTCTACATAGGCTTATAGTGTATTTAAAATAAGATTCAATCATTTGGAATATCTTCAGGTTAGAGGAGGGTAACTTACAAATAGAGAGAAAAGTAGAAACAAATGAAATAATTAGGATGTTCATAGGTTCACCAGTGTGTACTAGGCTAATGGCCCTGGAACCTTTACAAGCCTAGCCCAAAAATGTTAGTTCACAGTGCCCCTATCCAGTAGGGCAACTGGAATGATCCCTGGAGTGAACTTTCTGTTACCCATCCACTCGTCAAGACTTCTCTTGAACAGGGCCAGTGAGGTTCTCTGCTTGACATGAATGGAAAGCCTATTCCAGAGTATGGGCAGTCCTTGGGAGATGAACCTGTCCCTCCGGCATGTTCTGTTAATTGTAGCAATGAGGTTGTGATCTCTGGAGCGTGTGGTGTGAGGGGATTTGGATTTCTTTAGGTGTAGCATTTCAAGTAGGGCTGGGTTGAACATGGTTTTGTAAGTGAAGCAGAAATCATCTCTAAGTAGATGATAAGAGATTGAGAACAGCTGAAGCTTCTTGAGTCTACCCATGTAGGACATATATTTAAGGGCTCCTTTTTGTGAGGTACTTTTGTGGCCTCTCCAGCTGTTGTAGGTGTCTGGTCAGGTACATGCTAAATGGGGCATTATATTTGATGATTGGTCTAATGAGGGATGAGTAGAGAGGGATGATGACCTCTTTCTTCCTGGATGCAAAACCTTTGGTTATAAGATGTGCCACATAGAAGGACTTTCTGACCACAGTAGCAATGTAGTGGTCGAAGGTGAGGTAGCTGTCGACCTGGGTGACCAGATCTCAGTGTTCAGTGGGCTCCCATCAGTGTGGTAATTCATGGGAACTGAGTTTTTTCCAAAGGAGATGATAATGCATTTTTTGGCATTAAGCTTCAGGTCATGGTTCCGACATCAGTCATTGGTCTCAGACAGGCCCTTTTGTAGGATATCTGCATCACTTGAGGAGTTGATAATGACTCATAGCTTGCAGTCATCAGTGAATTTGGTCAGCCAAAGTCTTTCTGTGTTGGCCTGAACTTCTGAGAAGTAGATGCCAAGCAGGAGGGGCCCAGAACTGTGCCCTCTGTGACTCCACTCATAACTGGTCAACAGTCTGACTTGGAATCTGCAACTTTCACTCTGTGGGTCCTATTTGTAAGGCAGTTTGCAACCCACCTTGTGATGTAAGGATTGATGCCTAGTTTGGTGAGTTTATCAATGATACCTGAGTGGTGAATGGTATCAAAGGCCTTGGCCAGGTTGAGGTATGCTGTATGCACTGCCTTACCCTCAAGCACAGCCTTGGTGACTGCCTCGATGAAGTCAACCAGGTTCAGCAGGCAGAATCTCCCCCTTGACAAAGCCAAACTGTGTAGAGTCAAGAGTTTGGAGATTGCCTATATCTTGTTAAGCAGGTCCATGATGATGCGTTCCATAGCTTTGCATACCAGAGTCATCAAGTTAATGGGGCAATAGTTCCCAGGGTTTGTAGTTGCTCCCCCTTTATGGAGTGGGGTGACTGTAGCAGTGCACCATTCATTAGGGAAGTAGCCTGAGGTAAGGCTGTGACTGAACAGGGCACAGATGTGGTGCTAGTTTGTTTTGTTGCTCATGTTTGATGGAATTCAATACAGAAACTATAAGGTAAAGATTATGAGTATGCTATAGCTATGGGTAACTGAAATGATGCAGTTAGCATTTGTTTTCTTGTAGAATGGGTTACTAGTTTGTGATCAGTCTGAGTGTGGGTAGCTGTGTCTCTAACAAATACTGCTGTATGTGAGATTTAATACAGTTTGTGCTGCCAATTGGCTTCAGACAGAGAGAGACAGAGTTCCACACTTTAGAAATGCAGGCAGAGAAAAGGCAAACTCTTGATGTGTTATTAGATTTAGTAAAGACGGAGAGCGACTGTTCACCTGAACATAGGTTTCTGTTTGAAGAGTATGACTGGATAACAGCTTTTAAAACAGGATAATTTTGTGTTTATATAGAAGTTTGCAGATTAATAGCAGATGAAACATTGTATGATAGTGCAAGGGCTCCAATCTGTTAACTTTTTTAAGATAAAGACAGTAATGAATTCTAACAGGATGGTTAGCTGTGAATTTAGCCATTTTGTTGTAACAATGTTTCATTTTGATGTGTAATGATGCTTGTGGATTGCTAAGACTTGGTAAGGCATATAAGATATGACAATAGGAATGTGGTTGCTAAGTATCTACTTGCTGTATCACTAAGGTAGGGTTTAGCCCTATATAGTTTTTTATATGTTTTGTTTCTAAATACGTGCAGGTCAAAGTTTACAGTTTTATCTATTATGACTCCAAAAAGTTTGACGGTACTTGCTCTGTAGTGCTATTATCTGTGGTTCGGGTAAAAAGCTTCACAAGGACACCAAGATTCATGTCTCAAACACATAATACGTCAGTTAGGATTGGCAACCTGATCATAATTCTCTGTGTCTGAATTTAACAAAGAAATAGCACAATAAAGAAAAAGTTCTACTTTAAATTTTATAAATTAGGTATATTCATTTATAAATTTGACAAAGAAATAAATAAATTATAATACATGACAGAGCTACTTTTAGTTTTATAAATCAGGTTTATTAATTTATTAAACAGCCATGTATCTCAGACTTTGCTTTTATAGCCATGCTTTACTGAAAATGCACAGATATAAATTACCCCCCTCCACATACACACCCATTAAAACAAAAATATATGTGTTTGACTTCAGTTATACACAAGATATTTTATCATCTCAATACCTTTATCATTTCGTATGAAATAAATCACAAGAAAACACAAATTAAAACAGTTTTTAACAGAGGGATTTGTTTAACAGTGAGATAATTGACCATATATTTTGCAAACTAGCCCATAACTAAGACATAGGAGGATGTTTAGTACCGAGATAACTCACTGCTTATTTTACAGACCAGCCCATGACCAAGAAACAAATACTATGAACTATGCGGCTGACAAGTTAATTTTTGCTTTGCAGCCACCAAAATATCTCATTTCATTAATTATTTTCACTGAGTATGCCACAGCTGAGATGCTAAGATTATAAATTGCCATAATTAGATAGTCATTGGCTCCACTCTGGTGTTTGCATGGAAACACTTTGTCTGAATTAAATGCATGTGTCCTGAAGAATGTCATAACAGCAAGCATTAAATAACGGTTGTACAATACACTAATGTGACTTTACGTGTGTGTCTATGCAGCAGAGATCTTGTGCATTTGTTTGATGTTAAGGTCTCACAATATGCCCACAGTAAGAAGAAGTTAAAAATAAAAACATACAAATTTCCTCAGAAAAGACAGGAGCTTAAATGTTTGGCCTGGTATCAGCTGTAGACCCATCATGCTGCTAATACACCAAATGTGGAGCCTACACATTACCTGTGAGTGTGTCAGGAAATATCATGACAAAGTAATTCTCATACAGTATTTGTATTTAATTTTTTATAGTCATTTTACAAAGCCATTAAAATAAAATTAATAACTGTAGCAAGGATCTCATCAACAAATCCCTGAACAAAGCTATACAAGAACATATAGTAAAAACAATTTACTGAAGTACTTTGTTATATTTGTATTTTGTATTTTTGCAATGTTATGAATAGGACACTAGGTAAGGTGCAGCTGAAGTCATGTTATAAGCATGAAGCTAGTCTTGATGACTGGATGGGCAACATCAGTTTGGGAGGTAAACAGTATTAAGCGCTTTATGAGAGTGCCAAGTACTTTGAAGTTTGTCTTCTTAAAGGTGTATATGGTAGACATTTTATCACCATGATTGCTTACCAAGTATTATTCCTATGCTCCCATGTACATACAATGATAATTGTACTAGTTTAGGGTGGAATTCAGAGATAAGCTCTGTGTGGTGTACGAAAAATAATAGGAAGTAATTTCAGCAATAGAACTGAAATATGCTCAGCTCAGAAAGTGCAGAAATATAATACCACAGGTAGCGTAGCAGCGGATACTCAGTGTACTGTATATCAAAATAAATAGTACAAAGAGAGTAGTTCAGGGCAGCAGCCATTTCAGCAGTGCAATGAGATGCCTGACAACATACACAGCAGGTGCAATGAGGAAGGTGTCATTTGGGCAATGGCACACACTGTTGCAAACTGTGTGCACACAAATTTCAAGGCTGCACGCAGGAAACATTTTGAAGAGAGAGGTTATCAGATCAAAGGATGTACAGCAGTATGAACAGTGGATCCACCATGGACATTGTGCTGGAAGCATTCCAGAATGAGGTATTGCTAAGCAGGGAGTGTTCAGCAGTGCAGGCTGGTTATCCAGGAATGGAAGCAGACGTAGTTACTTGTCTGTTTAGACAGATTTGTGAGGGTATGGGCTATTCAAAGGAACATGAAATGCACCCTGCAATCTTGAGTAGGAGTCCTAAAAGTATAGCTTAAAATGTTTTGCTGAGTCTAACTATGCACTTAACAGGAAAGAAGTTTTGATTAATCACTGAAATTCTTATTTGTGCCTAGTGCCCTTACCCTGATAACTATGGGAACAAGTAAAATAAAAATGAAGTAAAAGAAATGCACCGAGGGAAGTACTTTGCATTACTTTGTATGAATGCCCTCAGGGATCTAATCCCAATACAACCCAGGACACCACTGTACACCCTGTATTGCCACCATGCATACACAGGTATATGAGAACACCCTGCACAATATTTTGTTCAGGGAATGTAATTCAGAAAGGAACAGAACTGTGTTTCTTCCCCATTCATTTATGCTACTTCATATTTGTATAGCATTGGTGCTGCATACTCAGATACTGATGCTAAAAAAAGCATAGCCTCTTATCACAAGATACACCAGTACTGGCCTGGTCTCAGTGCAGTCAGTCAGTATCTGCAGGACTGGTTACAGTTTCACTGTGTTGGAGCAGCAATGACAGAAAGGGAAACGGCAGAAAATGAAAAAAACATTTATCTCATAATCACATAAGTTTCATATTAGTGATTTGGTTTTTCCACGTGTCTGTATATAAATATATATCTATATATATGTATATATCTATATCTAGATTTAGGTATACATATTAATGCATCAGTACAGTTTAAAAAGTAAAAAGTCATGGGCATTTAGAAGCCATGTAACTGAAGCACTGGTATGTCCACAAGGGGTCATTTGCAAACATCCCAAGGGTGTCTACTACAGGAAGTTTAATGCTTTGTGCAGTGAATACACTGACTTAGCGTATGTTTCTTGGAGTGTTCATTGAATGATTTGTCTGTGTGACATTTTCCCCTTGGTTTGAATGTTATTTGGGATATTTTGTAGGGACTTTAATATTTATGGGCAACATGCTTTATATTAAGCTCTGCATTTCCAGCATATAGCTGCACCTACAATTTACTTATTTGACTTAATTCTTAATTGCTTGTGTATGTTATACTGTTTGACCACTTGGTGCATCATGTGACAGTTTACCTTTTGAAAGTTTATTTATTTAGTAACGTGCTTTAAAATATTAAATTTTTTTAATTCATGGGTTGCTTAATATAGTTAACTGATGTTTCTTGACTTCTTTTATATTTTATACTCACTTGATTTTGTGATGTTTCAGCATATACTATATCATGACTAGGTATGCTTTTAAAAGTTCAGTGGTTTTGTAACATGTTTTACTTGTTCTGAAGAAGACCTATCATACTTTGGATGAAAGTGCTTAACTTATTAAATCTTGGTACAGATCTACGATTAGAGAGAGATATTACATATATATATATATATATATATATATATATATATATATATATATATATATATATATAAAATAATGGTTTACTATCAAAAACATGAAAATCGCTTACGTGAATGGTGACACATTCTGTCAATCTTACTGTGTAAATCTCCCATTGACAACCATGCTGTGAGTCCCTGCTCTGTGTACATCATTCTAAACGGACATACACATGAACATCGACATTCCGACTGTTGCTCCTACCATGTTCGAGAAGGAGGCTGTCATGCATGTCAGTGTCGACCTTTTGAATGTAAACCATATTGTGTGTATATATATATATACACATACACATACATACACAAATACATTTATGTGTATTTATATTTATATAGAATACAAACACATATATATTTATATACATTTTAAACATACAGAGAAAGATAGAAGGCAATACATGCTCACTATTGTGTGAGGAGTTGATCAGCTGATGCAACGGTCTTGCTTAAGAGTGTCATCCAGACAGTAAGGGGTCTGACCGTGTGATATTGCAAACATGTAAGCAGGGTTTATACTGGTCTGGCTTGCCTTTATGGCTGGGGAGTTAACAGATAATGATCTCTTCCCCTGCTGATGGAGGTTCATCATTTCATGGCTAAAAACTACTAGCAGTGGAGGGTTTTGTGTTTAGTTTTTCTGATTTTTTTTTTCCAGGATGGACTGTTGAGGAGTAGCACTGCATGTTAATGTTGTCTCTCACCCTGCTTTCTCCACAAGAATACACATAACTCATCAAAGATAGTGCAACAGTTTCATATATTAAGTACACTTCTTCATGCATGAAATCAGAATTTACCATTTTATTAATAAATATTATTTTGTCATGAATAAGACCAGAATTTATCAAACCAGTTGACCACATAACCATGAATATCATGATAACCATTTATTTGAAATCCCTGTTGACCAGGTGGTATGACAAATGGCCTGACTGTTCCAGCCTATAACTTTCCAGCTGAGTGGTATATCCACCACACCCCCTTAGCAAATTGGCTATTGGCCATATGCAGGAACAGCTCGCTTACATTTTCTGCATCTTGAAGTGGCCCACGAAAGGAATGACTGGAAATGAGAAAAGATGGGGGAGGCTGAGGAGCAATTGGTCATTTTGATGGGGTCGAAAGGAAGGAGGTAACTAAGATGCCACTAAATGATGGTGGAAGCCAGCTATTCGAGGAAAAAAGAGGAGCCATCTTGATCCCCGACATAATATTTCCACTGCAAATTTTATTTAGAATCAGACGTTCTTTAGAGAAAATATCTGTGGGTATGCCTGATCTACTCAAAGACATTATGAGACAGTGAGTTTTTTTGTAAGTGAAGGGGTCTAGCATGAGATTTGACACATATGCCACAGGTTGCCCTTAAATTATTTATTTTACCAAGTGAAATCTTGTGGAATTTCAATAAAAAAAAATCAAAAAATGTATTGGCATATTTATAGACACACACACACACACACACACACACACACACACACACACACACACACACACACACACACACACACACATGTACATCTATGTTTCTGTCTATATAGATAGATAGATATACATATATGTATATGTGTGTATATACGTGTGTATATCTATATATCTATATCAAATCTATATGTATATATGTATATATATATATATATATATATATATATATATATATATATATATATATTGCTTCTTCCTCTCATTTCTGAATTTTTTTCAGTGTTGTAAATGCATTCATGCCTTTCAGAAACTTACATTGCCTGGGTCTAATGGTAGCTACTGTTATGGTGGAGGGAATGGTGTAGAGTTTCAAAAATCTTGTCTGTGCCCTTGCATAAATACATTTGACTGACATGGATTTTGAATGTCTTGTCAAGAAAGGATGCCCTGAGTCTTGTCTGATTGCTGCCTAGAAAGTTTCTTGCTGTAATTTCTGCTTCCTCTTGGGAAGATAACTATACCTGACCCTAGTATCTTAATGCCTTAGGACACTGCAATGTTGTTACTAATATGCATTTATAAGAGATGTGATATGACACATGCACTGTTTTGTTTGGAGACAGGCAGGATTTCACATGCTACTTCACATAGTACGGGGTGGTGTGACTCCTGGATGTACTAATGACTTAAGTATTTTAAGATAATATGTGTAAGCTGCTTCTTGGACCATTTGGCTGTTTTCAAGTATGCTTCCTTCATCTGTAGTTAGGAAGTGACACTGAATAAAGAAACAACCTAACAGTTTCCATTTTGTGATGCTGTTTCTATATGCTTTGAAAATCCTTTCAAATTAATCTCTAGAAACATAAAAGCACATTGCTCATTGTTTTGGGTTGTTTCTCATAAATCAGTGTTTGTTTTGAATCACACAGGGGCAGGAGGTGACACAGCACAACTGTCTGAATCTACTCTGAATCTACTTAAAGTAACTTTAGTGTGTTTTGATGACTTCCTAGAAGATTTTTGATGCTTGTTATTGTTCTATCATATTACACTTAGAGATATTTGCTATAAGTTTATATATTCATAGTTCAGAAATACCCATGTTCAAGTCTTGGTGGCCCTTGTGGAACAGACTCCATCACAATAATAAAAGTGAGACTAATTGTGTGTCAGAACAAGGTCTGTTCTCCTACACTTGAAATTTGGTATAATGTGTGATAATTTCTTAGGTAATGCAACAATACTGAATATTGTGATAAGGGTCTCACAAGCTCATTTCTTATAATAGTTATAAACTAGCCAGGGCTGGTGTCAGGACCATGCTACTAATGAATTTTAATTTCAAGATAGGCCATTTCAAAATTTTTTTCAGATATTACAGGGCCAGAAGGATTGTGAGGAAGGTACATTTGATTTCCATTTGGTTAACAGGAGCAGCTTTGCAAGTTTTATCACGCTGTGAAAGTAAGTGTTAAACATATATGTCGTGGTACTAGATCAGTAATTTGTTTACTGTTAATGGTCCAACCATACCGATACAGTTCATTTGATGGTTAGCATACATGTTAACATGTTTTTTTCATTGTCCAGAATGAATGCCAAGATTTATTTATACACTGCTTTGGAGCATGTAATAGTTTGTTCTAGTTTTCTAGTAGCTATTTTTATTCTCTGCAGTTTTATGTTTCTCATAAAACCTTAACCTGTGTTACTTCTTTTTATTAAGTGAACTTAAATTGCTGTTCTTCTGGGGGGGGGGTTGGATTTGTTACTGTTACGTTTTAATGGTAGACATTTTTCTAAAGATTGTTTCCATAAAGTCTCCATGGTATCCAATTCATCCAGACCACATATAGAGCATTGAATAATAATAAAGAATTCCTTTGCAAACTGTGAATAGCATCAATTAATTAGTGAGGGGAGCTGAGAAATAGCATTGCTTTTTATTTAGAAACATCTGTATTTAGCTGGTGTGTGTGTGTGGTCTGCATTGTTCTGAATGTCACTCATCTCTGACTGCATTTAATTTTCATTTGAAGCTCTTTATTTAAGGGTTTATCACTCTTTTTTGTATCTGATTCTAGTTTTACATTTGTTTTGTTTTAAGTTTTCTGTTCTGTTGAGTTTTAAGAGTTCTTTGCTAGGATCAGTTAAAAAAGTTACCAAAGAATTCCTTTGCAAACTGTGAATAGCATCTGGTAATTAGTGGGGGGAGGTGAGAAACAGCACTGCTTTCTATTTAGAAATATCTGTCTTTAACTGAAGTGTTTGTGTGGTCTGCAGTGGTCTGAATATCACAAATCTCTGACTGCATCCCCCCACCTACCCAGTCCTTGTTGTGTTCTTAAATTTGGTGGCTTTTTAGTTTCCCACCCCTACTATAAATTTCATTTTGGACACACCTCCTAGTCCCATCTCATCAGCTCATTCTGTTGAGTACAGAGAGATCATTTGAGAAGGCCTACCCCCTTAGTTTCTCAACCTTGAATTATTTTGTTTCATCCCTTTCCACTTAACCTAAAAAAAATGCACTTAATCTGCTTTTACTGTATTTGTCTTTCTTCCTACTTTATTTTGCTTTTTTTTTGCTTGTTCTTAAATGTACTCAATTGCATTTATTCTGTTACATGTTTTACTGCTTGTTAGTAGCCTGACTAAATTTGTAACTGCTATTCTAAACCTTTTTGTTTAAGCACTTGGGCTTTACTCCAGATGTTTTACATTAAGAAGGTTTGTGGTCTACACTCTTGTGGGAGGAGAGGGTAGATGTTGTCCTTCTGAGCTGGAAATTGCTGATTGAAGGCTTATTGCACCTGCTTATTTGAACCGTTTCTTTCTGAAATTGATGTGCCTTGTTTGCTGTAGCATAGACTAGATTCAGACCTGCTGGATCTAACTCTGTTTGTATAACTTGAGCACTAATCCAGACCATTTTGTTTTGGAGAGGGTTTCCCTGCACCCTAGTGGCAGGAGTGTTTAGTTATAACTTCTCTGATTAAAGACTCCTGCAACAGGGCTCAATTTGAGCTTTTTTATTGATTAATTGATTAATTTATTTAAATCAATTTGCTCTTGTTTGCTAATATTATATTTAACTGTGTATCTGTTCTCCTGTGTTAAAGCAACCTAAACAGAGTTTAAATATCTTTGACATAGTCTGGTTACAGGCCAGAACTGTTTACGTGATTCCTGTGTTTCCTGCTGCTCCACCTTGTGTTGGCCAGGGCCTGCCTGCACTTAGTAGGTACCCTCCACAGATAGTACCCACTCTACTATCCCTGACCTCTCTTCCACAGATACTGATAACCCTGGACAGACAAGTTCCTATGGTTTCTCCTGCTAGTCTGGTTGATATGGGCATCCTGAGACAGTGTAACAACTGCCTTATGTACACAGACAACCCTCTATTGCTACCACCTAGGAACACAATATGTGAGAAATGCAATGACATAAAGAACCTAGAATTCTTGCTGTCTCAGTCACAAGCCAATACATCTGTCTGGCAATGAGAAGGTTGTCTACACAAACACTACAAAAACTACACCTCTAAAACCACCCACATCTGTACAACCCACTCCTACATATGCTCAACAAAAACATACCTAAACAAACAGACCTCTGAAGCAAAACACACACACACACACACACACACACACACACACACACACACACACACACACACACACATCACAACCCACAGCACCAAGCATCACACATAGTACACATGTCTGTGTCTCACAGCTTCTAAGGCACAGCCACAAACCCAACATACTAGTCATAGGAGACTCTATCATGAGATACACAGATATGCCCCTCACCAGGCTAGACAAGGAGAAAGTCACAGTAAGTTGCTTGTCAGTTGCTAGAATCCACCATATCATACATGCACTCAATTCTCTTAACAACAGGTAATGTTATGACTGTGTCAAAGTCCATGTTGGTGTGAATGACTTGAGACATACCTCAATGGACTATATGAAGAGAGACATGCTCATGCTTGCTGAATATGTGTCTCAGGCAGGTATGTCCCTAGCCTTAAGCAGCATCTTACCATCACCCAGAATGATGACTTAATATAAACAGAAAATGATTGACTTTAACAATTGGCTTGGCTTCTAGTGTCATTCCAAGGGGATCCAGTACCTGACAACCTGGGAGGACATGATTGACAGACCACAATGCTTTGCCAGAGATGGCCTTCATTTGTCTCCCTTGGACTTCAGGCCTCTGGCAAAAACTCTTGCCTCCCCCATAGTGCCTTTTTAGGCAAAGTCATGAGCACAAAATTACCAATATGAAAAATTCTTCTAAATTAAATTTAAAGGTTATGCTGCTAAACGGTAGGAGTCTTAGCATGAAACTGCACTCATTGCAAGCATTCCTTGCCCTGGAGGATGCTGACATTTGTGCAGTCACTGAAACGTGGTTCAAAGCTGTGGAGAGCACCTCAGCCTTACCAGGTGACTCATTCTACCATACTTTCAGACCCCATATGGAGGACTACAAAGCCAAAGGAGGTGGAGTTTAAATATTTATCAAAGACATACACACCTCCAGGCTGGTCACAGTAGAAACTTCAAGTGCAGTTAACTGTTGACAAAACACCTATTCAAATCATAGCTAGCTACAGAACCGTGAATCAGGATGGCCACTCCACCTATATGGAGTTACTTGAATCCATCAAGATTCAACCCTCTACCCTGATCCTGAGTGACTTTAACTACCCAGCCATAGAGTGGAAGACCTATTCTAGCCCACACATGAATGTCCAGAGATTCCTTGACTTTGTCAATGCCAATGCATTGGATCAGCTTGTCGACACCCCTACGAGAGGTGAGAAGATCCTGGACCTGGCCCTAACCAGCATGAGTAGCCACTGTAGCACCCCCACAGTGTCATCCTCCTTGGTAAGATCCAATCATAAAGTGATCACTTTTTAAGTCACCCCCCCCCCATTGTCAGGGTAAAAAAAAAAAACTATTCCAAATCTGACTACATTCTCCGCAGAGCAGGTATAAGCAGCTTCACGTGTACTGTCTCTTCAGTTGGAACTAGCACTAGTGTCCAAACCTACTCCAAAAAACTATGTGAGTGCCTACATAGCTGTATTGGCTCAGCAATACATGACAGGACCAAATCATCTTCCTCAAGGAAGAGTAAACCTGTCTGGTGGACAGCAGCAATAAACAAACTCTATAATTAAAGGAAAAAATTGCTGTCCAGGACCAAGAAGAAGCAGGTGCCAAATTGGAAGCAATCTTTCCATTGTCTGAGCAAGCAAATAAGGTCACTGGTGAAATACTCTATGGCTAACCTTGAGTCCAAATTGGCCACATCCACTAAAGACAGTCACAAGGCCTTCTTCACATTTGTTCGCAATCTGAAAGGTAACATCCAAATCTGCTCTGAACTGGTGGTCAATAACACTATATACACAAATGCCAAAGATATAGCCAACCTGCTGGCAGACAGGTTCAGTGAAAACTTCACCCCCCCCTGTACCATATCAGTAAACCAAGACATATCCAATACCTGCCTATCATCACCAGGAAGCAGGTCTTTAAAGCCCTCTTAAAGGCACAAAATACAGTCTCCATGGGACCCGATAACATCACTGACTGTATCCTACATGAACTCAGGCATGAACTCTTAGCTCCATTAGGTACTCTATTCAACCAAAGCTTGAGCACAGGCTTTGTCCCAGCTGAATGAAGGACAGCCACTGTCATCCCTCTACATAAAGGTGGAATGTCCACTGACCAGGAAATTATAGGCCCATCACTCTAACTAGCCTCATCTGCAAGGCCATGGAGCACATTATC
Source organism: Protopterus annectens (assembly GCF_019279795.1). Classification (NCBI taxonomy): domain Eukaryota; kingdom Metazoa; phylum Chordata; order Ceratodontiformes; family Protopteridae; genus Protopterus; species Protopterus annectens. The sequence continues at coordinate 212,960,940 of NC_056751.1, forward strand.
ATGAACCTGATAAACAAGGACATTGGCAACCTACAAACACTTGACCGCATACAATTTGGTTTTGTCAGAGGGAGATCATGCCTGTTAAACTTAGTCCACTTCTTCAAAACAGTCACCAAAGCCATGGACGAGGGGAAGGTGATGAATACCACCTTCCTTGACCTAGCAAAAGCCTTTCACACCATTCCCCACTCTGGAATAATAGATAAACTCTCCCAGCTAGGCCTCAACTCATATGTTACCAAATGGTTAGCTAAGTGGCTCACTGATAGAACCCACTCAGTCAAAATAGGGGAAGCCACCTGTAGTAGTAGATCTGTAATGTGCAATGTACCCCAAGGATTGGTATTGGGGCCTCTACTGTTTGGGATATACTTTTCTGAGGTGGAAGCCAAAACCAGTGGTCTGTGGCTGATGTAGTTTGCAAATGACTGCAAGCTTGGCAGTGTCTTAAATTACCCTAGTGATGTGAACATCCTCCAAGAGGACCTTACCTAAACTAATGACTGGTGCCAGAAGCATGGCCTCAAACTGAATGCCCAGAAATGCAACATTATCCCCTTTGGGGAAAATGGCATTCTCCAGTAATTATCATGTTAATAACAATGTACTAAGCATGCATTCGGTCGTGAGGGACTTGGTCACCCAGGTTGATAGCCTGACTTTTGGCCACCACATTCCTTCCATTGTACGGAAGGCTTTCTACATCGCCCACCTCATAAATAAAGGTATTTCATCCAGGAACAAGGAGGTCATAACATCTCTGTACTCCTCCCTTATCAGACCCATTATTGAGCACAATGCCCCCTTCGGTATGTACCTTGCCATGCACATACAGCAGTTGGAGAAAACACAGAAGTTCCTGACCAGGAAAATCCAGGGTCTCAAACACCTATCCTATACAGATAGGCTAAAAGCCCTGTCCCTCTACCCAATCTCATACAGACTGCTCAGAGGTGACCTGTGTCTATTATACAAGGCCATCTCAGACCAGCCTTGATGGAGTTGCTTCATATCCATAAGTCAAACTCCACTTGCGCAATGTGCATGCAAGGCCTCAACCTGGTCTGTGACATTAATAGATCTTGTTGGTGGGATATATTTGTGTTTCCAAAGACTCCTCTATTTGTGGAATAGACTCCATCTCCATGTCAAGCAGAGTACCTCTCTAGTCCTCTTTAAGAGGAACCTGGACAACTGAATGGGAAACAGAAAATATACTCCTGGGATCCCACCTGTGTCTCTATTGGACAAGGGAAACAGGTGTTGACTCTGAGGGAACATGGGACAAATTCTTGGCTAGGCTTATAAGGGCCTCCAGACTAATAGCCTAGTATCATCCTATGAATGTATGAACCTATAAGGGTTAACTCTTAAATATACCATTATATTCACTATCTGTATCTGTGATATAGAAAAGTAAATGATTATGCCAACCACACTCTCCTGAATATTAGGCTACAGACTATTACAAGTATATCCAATGTCCAGAGGTCAGGCTCAAATCCTGTGCCTAGTGTGGATAAATACAGATTTTTCAATGCAAATGTTTAGGTGTTGTGAAAAACTGAAGGGGAATGTGGCAGCCATTGAAATCGGGTCCATCTGCAGAAGATTGTTGAGAATTTTGTGTAGGTCTAATACAAGTTGAAGTTAATTTGCCCTGAAGAAGTCACTAAAGATGATTTCATTTGTTTGTGGGGTAACTCCAATAAGCATGACAGAAAAGGTAATTTATCTCTGCTCAGATTTAACCAGAGAGTGGAGATACATATGTAAGTGGTATAAATGAGGGCTATACTGTAAGGATAGCCTATCCTGAATAGTTTTGCTTCAGTGCATTAGTATTAACAAAATCTAAGAGTTATGAGCATATCCAGTTTTAGATATATAAGATTACCAGTCAGTGCTAGGAGCTAACCAAAAACTACTGCCAAATTTTACTAGCCCTGAAAGCTAGGGAAAATGGCATTTGACACAGCAGATGGACTTGGCTATTGCAAAATCCTGCCTTTTAGTCTCCACAGACCACCTACAACATTTCAAAGGCTAATGGACAAAATTCCTAGAACCTGTACTAGATATGCATCAGTCTAGTCTGAAGACTGGGAAGGCCATCTCCCTAAGATACAAGCCATGATAGAGCCCCTGCATTAAAATGAGTTAGTTGCTGTCGCAGCTAAGTGAAAGTTAATCATAGTCATGGCAGTAACCCACTGTCAAGGTCAAGAAATAGAGTAAAGAATAGTAAAACCAAATAATAGGAGAACTGAAATAGTACAAAACTGTCCCTTTCCAGCCAGAAAGAAAGAGGTTAAGGCTTGCTTAGACCTGGCTAGCAATTATTATAGGTTTTGATCCCCCCATGTGACCTCACCACAGGTAAAGTTTTCTTGAAGCTTACGTAGTCAGTTGTAAGAGAACAAGCCTCTGGCAAGTGAAGATATGGTGTGTTAAGGACCAATGCTAGAAGCACCAGACTTTTCCAATAATTCTTAATGCACACAGATGCTTCTGAGGTAGCTCTCAGCATCTGCTCTACCACATGAGCCACAGGGCATAAAATTCTAGACCTGTTGGAAGGAAAATAAGCCCTAGAAAGTCCTTCCACATTTAAATGACTCTGGTCTGGTTGATGTTGGATTTTGAAGTCATAAAGCAGAAGATCAAAACCATTACCACAGTTTTGGGTCACAGTCTTTCTGATGATGGATCAGTGATCAGTGATTAAGACCAATCACCAGTATTGTTTAAAGGTGGCACTTATACAAGGCCTGACATAAACTAGCTTTAGACTGAAAAACATGAACTAACTGAGGAAAAAAGCTGTCAAAACAACAACAATTTGGCAGAATAAGCTTAAAGAATTTACGTGCAGTGAAATAATGCATAAAAAGTTCAATAATAGCTTCTCTGAACTGATTATGGAGTATCAAACTTCTAAACAAACATTTTTTATGTCTCAGGTTGGAGAAAGCCAGTGAAACTTTCTGTAGCCTTGTTTCACCTACATCTTGCCTTAGGTGGGGGACACAGAAATTAGAATGGTAATGTTAACTCTGTGTATACAGTGTGTATGTGTGTGTGTGTGTGTGTGTGTGTGTGTGTGTGTGTGTGTGTGTGTGTGTTTGTGCATGTGTTTGCACGTAAAATATCTCCCCCGGATTCATGAAGCTCGGCGCAAGGCCGGTGTAAGGCCTGCGCTGGCCATGCAGCATACAAATGGTGTAGCAGCACCACATGCATAGTAATGAGTGTGCGCTGCAACCACAACCACGTGCATAGGGCATGTGCGCGAGTCCAGGGAGCCTAACTAGGTTGCGCTCAGAGGCGTGGCTAAGTTGGCAGGCGATGAGCAACCTAATGTGCTGAGTCTTACAGGCCGCCTGCAATAGTAACCGCACCTACCAGTGTCCGTGGATAATGAAACGTATGCAAAGTATGCTACATAGTACCCGTCCACACAAAATGGAGAACCAAAACATAAATGCACGACATACAAAATGTTCCCATTCATGGAACACATGATACTCAGAATACTGTGTCCGTTACGTATTGCACTGTCAGCAGTCATACCCAGTGGAGGTGTACTGCATCATGTCAGCGCGCCGCAAATGCACACGACCAGCCCCATGGGCATGGTCACCAGCAGTCCCACAGTGGTAGTGATAGTACACAGCCGGGCAGTCATAGCCATATAACAACCATAAAGAAACAAGAAATCCCAAACACACACAAACATATGTAGAGTAAAATGTGCCATACACAGCAACGTAACTATCACATACACATAGGATGGCATATGCCGAATTGGAATATCCAGAAGCAGAACCCATGCATGCAAATGTAATACACAACAACCCCATCATAGCATGTAACCCGCACCCATGTCCGAATGTCCACCCAATCCAGCTAGCAGCCATGCGCAGCTGCACACCTATACAGAGCGGGTATACCCCATATGTAGTAGGAAGTATTGTCCTAGGCAGTGACAGGCTTGCAAATATGTACCCCACATATGTCAACATCCCATCCCAGGTATTGAAATCCAAATGGCTGCATGTGAATGTGCCGGCAGAATGTGTACATCCCGCGTGTGGTTACTGACCTGTCGAAACCCCATAGGTGTTCACACGCCACGGTGTCCATAACTGTACACATCTGGACAAAGCAGTATGTGCAGCCACGGTACTGATGAGTAGCTATGCAGACATGCCAAACACAATACACAGGGCGGAACAGCCATCCACCAAGCAGGCCACCCCAGCAGGGTTGCCACATGCACAGATTGTCAAGGTGGGACATCACTCGTAGATGTGTGGATCTGTATGGTAAAACACCCACGGCCAATGCAAAGGATAGAATAACACGTATATGCAAGAATGAATGGTTATTGCATACCATGTGTATAGCTTAAGCTATCCAATATAATAGTCATGTGTGCCAGATACAAAATGCCTGTAACATGCAAGTAGTAATGAAGGTAAGAAATACACTACTGTGATAATATCACAGGACATATGGCACGTGTCAAGTGTCCACGCAGGACACAAATGTCCATAATGAGGCCTCCCCTGCAAAGAGGAACAAGTGCCAACCCCACCCCCCACTGAAGTATCGGCAGTAGAAATACAACCCAATGACACACCAACACCACCGTCCAACCCATGACAGCAACAAAAGCTGGACAAAGACCAACACGATGCGTGCACAAATAGGGACACATGTAAGCGGTGCTCACACAACCTTCAACAGGCCATCGAATAATAGTATGTACATACGCATGAAATGCTGTGAAGGATGTGTGGTAGTCCCCAGTATCACAGAGGTACGTACACATATACACTGTAACCAATCGTCACATATGTTCACTGTAGCACAGCATACCTGCAGGTAATACATAGTTCAGTCATGTGCTACATAAATATACACGTATGAATGATGACAGGGGATAGACAATTGTGAATGGGAACAACGCACAACTTGGAATATGTATGATAATCGGCACCACCCACATCATTGTAAGCCAACAGCATAAGCTATTGTCGGTTGTCCAAACACCCGTGTCTGTAAACACGGATTGAATATCATAGTAATAATCCACGCCTGGGTGTGGGTAATGCTGGATATACCCACGGTTGGCATGGTGCGGTCCCGAGGACGAAGCCCGAGGGACCAAACAAAGGCAACCGTGGGTAAATACAGCATTACCTACACCCAGAAGTGGGTTATTGCTATTATACCATGACATCATGTAAGAAAATAAACTATTAATTCCCTTACATAATGGCATAGTATCATGTCTGCTGCCCATCCGCAGAAGTCTGGCATCCGCGGCAGTGCTGATGTACTGCGCGAGATGTCCGTTGCTAATGTCGAAACTGTCTCGCTATGTTAAACCCAGTTAACATAGCAAAACACTACAAAAAAGCAACGGAGAGCTTGCTGTCCCTGTCGCTTTGTTTTACAACCTGTCTCGCTATGTTAAATGTGTATAGCATAGCAAGACTGCCTCAAAGTAAGCAACGGACATCTCCGTGGCTTATTTAAAGCTGTCACACTATGTTAAACCCATGTAACATAGCGAGACAGGTTTTAAATACCGAGGTATACTAATGGAAATAGGTCCAGGCGACCGGACCGTTTTCCATTACTATAACTCGATTTACAACGGGCACGCTGCCCAATCAGCGTGCGGTTTGGAATAATGGGGGTTATGGTATAATGAACATGGACAAACCGTGCCCATGTGCCTCGTCTGACATTCGTACACGGTCAGGGCAGTTCTGTACACTAGGCGGACAAGACCAAACCCAGAGCACCACAGGAACACCCTGACAATCAAAGACCTGTATGCGTTGGGGTTATAAGCCTCTGTGATCTGAATATCCCTGCGGTTACGCCATATGCATCCTGGGTCAAGAGCATTAGGGAATAGGGAATGTGTAACATGTAGTACCACTCTTTTCCCAGCAGGAGAATGGATGCCTGTGACGTAAGTGAGTGTGGGGGGGTATGTTAATGTAGCTATGTACCATGGGTATGCATATAAATGAGACAGAACACCAAACGTGTAGTGGTCACAGCAACCGGCCAACATGAATGCAGTCCCGTTTGAATTACGACTATAGAACATATAAATGTGAATGTGTAATTAATGCATCTGTGCCGCAAAGACAGTTACATATGTAAAGGTGGAAGTGTGTTCCGCATACGTCCATTAACCGGATCAGAGATATGTCCCCTGGAACTGTCACAACTAATACAGGCCACGTAAGCACACAGACTCGGTAAACATATGTAACCCAGAATACGGATATGCATGTGCGCCTGCGCGTAACCCACAATAAGGGAATGCAAGTGCGCCTGTGCGTGTGTGATCCGCTCACAGCAGAGTAACCTAATGCTGTTTCCCCCACATTAGTTATACATGTCTCAAAACTGTCAGCCTCTGAAAGTATGGAACCGGACAATGCCATGCAAAGTACTGGTACAAATAGTGAGAAACACATGATATGTGCTAAGACAAACATAGAAAGTGGATAGAATAACGGGTGTGTTAGTAGCAGGGATTGACGAAGGTTATGCATCTGTAACCTGACCTACTTGTCAGAAGGTGCCACCGTAAGTCTCACATGAAATGCCAGCAAATTGCCAGATAGACACAGGTCAATGTAAAACACACCTACGATAAAGGGTCAACCATCCGTACACTCTGCCAGTATCTGTACAGTGGAAAGGTATGGTATGGTTATAGATGTGTGTACACAGGTAATTTATTTATTTATTTTATTTTATTTTACATCTGCTGACCGGGATAGTCCGACTGGATATATGTCCATTGTCAGCGGAGTCCCGGGGAGAAAAGCTCCGACAGGGTTAACAATGACAGATAGTTGCAAAAACATATAGACAATTTACATAGTATACAATGAAAAAGATCTTTACAGTAGAAACTACAGTTGGTTACAGTCCATTATATTCATGATAATTCGCAATTAGTTGAGTAAGACAAAAATGGCCTATTCTTTAGTAAATATGTGTTATTCTAGATTGATCTTATAGGTTGAATTGCTCATAGGACTGTTATGATTTGGAGAGGGTAGAGTTCTTTTAGGACAGTCATTTTAGACAGACATTAACAAAGCAAGGTATGAAGCGAGGAGTTTACACGTATATATGTACACACAACAGACCTATGTCCCGTATATATGACACATGGATATAAATATGCCAAGTAATAGATAATATGGGTAGTCAAACAGACATCCACGAATGGGGAACATACAGCAGCAGTCAAAATCACTGGCCAGAAAGTGAGAGTCCAGCAAGTTCTACACTTTAAACATGCACACTGGTGTCCATTGTAGGACTCCAAAAATGTATCCATTTGCAGCACCTGCTACGATCGACGCAAAAGAAGTGACAGCTGCAAATACGAATCAGCTATACATGCACTAAAAGCAGGTTCAAGGGTGATGACACATGTGTCCATGAAATGCAGGACATATGAACAGATATCCCTAGAGTGGGGAGTGCATATAAGTGCATCCACATCCCAGTACCGCACACATTAACCATGTGTAATGTGTACCGTAGAGGGTTGCAGGCATGGGAACCTGGGTATGCAGAAATGGGCCTAGGTGTTGTTTGGCAGAGAATCCGTAGGCCCGCCCCGTGGGAGGAATGTGGGTATAGCACATGCCTTTATCCCCACTAATGGTGCAAAGCATCCACCGGATAATGCGGAAAGCAGGTTGGAAATATGTACAGCCCTAAATCAGTGTCATGTAGGCGATTCCCATGGATGGACATGCGTACGACCAAGATGGTACCCATAACAGGAAAACTGTCAGAATAACACAGCTGCAGTAAGGCATAGTACAGGAAATACAGATAGGGACTATATTATAAATACCCCAGACAAAGTCAGACCATTGTGCGAATATTGGCGTAGCCATGCATACAGATGTTATGAGTGTCACTAATCATGCAATGGAAATAGCGGTCACCATCACCTAACGCACAGTCCGTAATGCTTAGGCAGCAATCAGCTAGGAAGGCACATCACTATGTGAAAAGTAACAAGGGCAAAGGCCGAACGTCAGGGCGTGTACACATAATGACAACAGGTCAAGGGTATGAAGGAGCTAACCTGTCCAAAATACATGTACTGAACCGGTGATACTAGGCGGACAGGTGAGAAGAAAGACAGCAGGACAAATGTGCAAACATGTATAAGTCATACCCCGGAAGATGTGAATGACAACGTATGCCCCGCGAAGGTCAATGTGGAAGGTAACCAGACACAGAGGTAAGTGTCCCCCAGGGTGTCATGACGTGTCAACATAACAATTACCGGGCCCCCAAAGTCGTACGTGAGCCCCGCCACTGACGGAAAGCACAAATACGATGCACACATATGGTACATGAAAGAACAATTAGTGTGGATAAGCAGAGATAGACCTGTGTGAGGAGTACAACTGTCTGCGTGGGTGTGTCGTGCAAATACAAAGTAATGTCATGCGGTCTGTCATGCCGCCATACACTGTGTGTGTATTGTAGTCAGACAGTAGGTATGTTGTATCAGACACATACTCTGCAACTGCACAGATGTACGCAGACTGTGTAGAAGTATGCCTCATATGTTTGCTGTGTTCCACGTAACAGTAACAGTCCGACACCCTCATGATAACCGATGACAGGAAACAATGACAAACATGCGATGAAGACACCAAATCAGACAGAAATGCCATACGCATGCATAACATATCACTGTGCCCACTATCAATGTTTCTAAGAGCAACATGTCATGACTGGCCCTGAGTGTCCCACTATCACATAAGGCCTTGTCCAGATATACGCTCCTTGAAGTGGAGTGTTATGAACAGACACAGATACATGTGTGTGGAAACATTATTATCCACTGCAAGACGATGAAATGTGCCGCAGTAGGAGGGGCAGTACTGTCCGCAGGTATGTGCTGAAATGCAGTGTATAGGAGCTAGCAAGTTAGGCTGGTGCATGGCAAGAGCACTTGTTAGACCCAAAATCAGAAAAAAGGCCAGCACCAAGGAAGCTTCAAAAGTAGTTTAATAAAACTGAAACTAGACCGGTTTCAGCAGCAAGGCTTTCATCAGTAGTGTAGTCAGCAAAAAGCACTTAGTCATCATCTTATATAATGTTCTTTAAGGCATCTAAATGACATCACTTCCTGATAAGTCAAAAATGCAAACAAGGCAAAAGTAATTGAAAAATACAATCAAGGCAAAAGTAATTGAAAAATACATAGTTCAGTAAACAAAAAGTTTGCCTGAGTTGCATGCATATCTCCAGATTATAATGAAAAATCCAAAGAGACACAGTATACTGGTATATCAATGATAATAAACAAACTTAATAAAGACATACAATAAAGGGTAAATGCCCAAAAATAAACCCGAAACAAAAGTCAGGTTATAAGAATTCTGGTGTTGAATACCAGCCACAGTATCCTAAATTGAGCTGAAATGCAAAAACCTAAGCAATGCAACCTGATAAGAAATAAGTACATATACGTAATGCAAGTGATGGTTAATTACAAATTATAATTTATCATTTAATCCAGGAGGGAAAAGCCCCCCAAGTTTAATGATCCACCTTTTTCTTTGGTATTTAGGATATCATGCCAACCTGTTTTAAAAGATCGATTCCCTATGATATGATCAATGATGGTGAATGTAAATTTGGCAGTGGGATGTTTGATAACATGTCTATATAGTGCATTAGTTAATCTTCTGTTTCTAATGTCACCAAGGTGTTCAGAGATCCTGACACGAAACTGTCTAGACGTTTGGCCAATATAAAATGCATGACATGTACATGTGGCAAGATAAATAATCCAGTCTGAACTGCAGTTACCAAAAACTGTATGTCGTATATTTGTCCAGTGTTCCTACTAGTGAAAGAAGTAGTTTTGAAAATATAGTTACAAAAACTGCAATGTCCACATGGATAAATGCCTGAAAGTTTATCTCCAGTAAGTGTTCTTTGAGTTGGAGTGTGATCCGTGACCCTGTTTTTTTTATAGTGTGAAAATAAATTCCCTAAAGTTTTGCCTTTCCTATAGGAAAAATAACATCGTTCTCCGAGATAATCTTCCAACAATGGATGAGAATTCAATATATTCCAATGAGTATTAATAATATTTACTAAATTGGCACTATTCCTGCCATAAGTGGTGACAAATCTACATACATCTGATTCCTCATTATGAGTTTTAGTATTGTATTGGAGAAGAGAATCCCTGGATTTAGCATTACTAAATTGGACTGCTGACTCAATAGTACGAGTGGAATAACCTCTGGACAAAAATCTCTTGGTTATATCCATTTGATGACTCTGAAGATCATCCACTGAGGAACAAATCCTTTTCATCCGCACAAACTGTGATTTCGGTATGTTCCGAATAATATGTTTCGGATGAAAACTATCAGCATGTAGAAGGGTATTATATTGTGAGAATTTTCTGTGTACGGACGTTCTAAGAGTGTTATCCTCCTGTCGAATTAAATTGACATCCAAATAACTGATTGCACTCCTATTATATTCCACAGTGAATTGATACCCCAGATGTTCCCATTCAAATGTTGAATAAATTCCTGGAGGTATTCCTCACCTCCTTTCCATATAAGCCAACAGTCGTCCAGGTATCTTCTCCATATATCAATCTCAGGCAGATATATGTTGTGCAAAGGGTCATATAAAATCATATCTTCCATGTAGCCCATAAAAAGATCAGCATAAATGGGTGCAAATGATGCACCCATAGCCGTACCCTGTAGTTGCCAATAGCAGTTTTGTTGGAAATAAAAAACATTTTTAGTTAGAATGTGTTCAGCCATACACAACAATAAGGTGTTCATCCTGGGGGTATAAATTGGTTTTATTTAGCCAGTATTCCAAGGCATTAATACCGCCCAATGAGGGATGCTGGTATAAAGCGAGGATACATCAAGGGTACACATAAGCCATTCAGGGTCCAATTGAGACTCGGAGACTATCTGCAAAAATTCAGTCGTGTCCTTGATTCTTGCTCTAACACATGTTAACAGTGGTTTCAATTTTTCAGTTAGAAAAACAGACAAGGGTTCAGTGAGTGACCCAATGCCAGATACAATCGGTCTGCCTGGTGGCTGATCAATGGACTTATGAATCTTAGGAAGTAGATAAAGTTGTTGTTTCAGTAGGATCCTTAACCGTCAAATGAGTTTTGGTTTTATCAGAGATAATTCCAGATTCTACAGCCTTTTCCAAAAATTCATTAATTTCCAAGGCAAAACCTGGAGTAGGATCAATCTCCATCTTCATGTAATGATGATGGTTGGAAAGTTGTCTAAGACCTTCATTCACATAATACTCAGTATCCATCACCACCACCGCACCTTTGTCGGCAGAAATAATAACAATATCCATATTATTTCTGAGTTGTGTGAGTGCTATTTGTTCCTTCCTAGACATGTTATGCTTTATAGTGTCAACAGAACCCAAATTGAAGTGTATATCCTTTATAACCGCCTGCTGGAAAACAGCAACATGTTTATCCATGGGAGGGTTAAATGTAGATTTGTGAAATCTAAAATCAGATGATCTTTGAGCATTGTCAGTTTGATCTTGTTGTTGAAAAAATAATTTCAAGTTGATTTTCCTACAAAAATCCATTGTATCAGAAACCAAAATACTTTCATCAGTGAAAAACCAGGTATGAAACCAAGGCCTTTATTAAGAAGGTAATATTGATCATCAGTCAAAATATGACTTGAAATATTTAAAACATTAGTACATGAATGATTTACTTCACTATCGACATGAAGAGCTCTTCTAAGTTTTTGACCTCTGTGTTTCCTTCCTGCCCTGTGTTTTTCCCCTAAAGGGACCTCAGTCCTTGACCCCTTTTAGCATTTGGAGAATCACCAATATTAGGTGTCTCAGTATCAGTAGTCGAAGAATCCTCACCAGAGGTAATAAAGCTAGGCCCAGTCTTTTTTAAAATAGACCTTGGTCTTTTTTTGCGTATAAATGAAGCATTCTTGGTACCATGAGCAAACCTCACACCCCTTTGTGAATCAAATTGTTTGCCCTAACAAAATCATCCTTATGCCGGGCAAATTTATGCAATTTCTTTTCTTAAGGTTATTTTCCAAAATAGAGATTTCTTTAGATAATTTGCCAAGACAACCCTGAAAACTAGCCTCATGTTCAAACCGTTTCAGGTTGTTACATGTTTTCTACTTCAATAATATTACTCTGTATTGTTCTCTCATAGAAAGAGGCCAAAATATTAACTCTAATCATGGCAGCCTCCTGTTGTGCTTGTTGCCAATCTTTCAACAGAGTTTCATCCGGTGTACCCACTAGTGGTTGGATTTTACATCTCAATCCTCTAGGGGATATATTCTGTATTTGGTAAGCTTTAAACAATTTACTGTGCCAAATGTTTGTTCTAAGCATCTTAATTTGTTTACCTAATTGAAAGAATAAGTTTTCATGACCGTCAACTGGATCCATGATTACCAAATCCACCTTTTCTGTATGTTCAGTTCCTATGCCAAAAATTTTTAAGTCATCCTTGTCGGAGCATAAACCAGATAACAATTTACTGAGATCCATGACAATAAGTTGCAATGAACTGGAGGAAGAAGATATAAAAAATAAAAAATAAAAATGAACCCTGAAAAGATTCTTTTATTCTTAAGGGTTGAATTGGCAAATCACGAATAAGTCCAAAACAGAAAATCACAATCAGAGTCACAAAGAAGTTGAAGCCAGAATAAATGGCAAATGTAACCCTATATATAGGGGAATAATTGACCCTAGCACCTAGGCAAAAATGCTATACAGACCAAAAAGTCAAAGGCCTGTAATGTCTAAAATGCAATGTTCTGAGTAATGCACAACCTACAGTTGTTCAGAGGTGGCTAAATCCATATGGAGTATGCCAATATGTAGTGAATTTAAGCCAGACACACATTATTTAAATCAGATAACAATATTAAGAAATCAATAATTGTTCAATACAGTCCTCAGATGAAATTGTTATCAAAGGTATAAATGTACAGATGATTATTGTCAGCACTGTATGCCCAGCAATTATTCTAAAAGAAGACCTGAGTGCAACACTGGGCAAACAAAACAAAAGCCCTCAAAATATGTGACCAATATTGACTCAAATGTGAAACAAAACATGAATCAGTAGGAACATAGGAATGAACAGATATAAGCAATAATATTGTATCAACCTAGTGTATATAACAATGGCTAGTTCATCATAATCAAATGAAATAAAATAAAATTATGCACATATTACAAACTGAGCACCCATACATGAAATGTCCTTGAAAAAATAGCAATGTTGTATTGTGCTACAACAGTACTCAGAAATCCAGTATGAAAAAGAAAACGACTAGGCAAAATAATATGAAATATACACGTGTTATAAACTAAGAACACATACATGAAAAGTCCTGAAAAATGGCACTGTTATATTGTGCTGCAACAGTTCTCTAAAGTCCAGTTTTCAAGAATAAATGACTTAACAACACCATCCAGACAGTTAAATGATTGTCACAGAAAAATTCTTCATTATGGTAAAACAATTACCAATGAAAATTAATCCAAAAATAGATGTCAAGAACAGTACCTGGAAAGATGAAGTTTGAAATGTATTAGGACCCTTAAAAGTTGTTCCAAACAATGTCCCAAAAGGCCAAATCGATCCTCAAGTCCTGTTATATCCAAAACAGTATGGAAACCACAACGACCTTGAAAAACAAATCCCAATCCGAAAGATGGTGGAAAAACACTTGCAACCACGTGTAAATGCAAACGATAAACTCAACAGCGTTAATGCATCCAATATACTCACTTATTAACTTAGATAAACATGATAATCCAACAAAACCAAAAAAGGATGACCAAAAGTCAATCCTTTAAAAAGAAAGCGATGTAGATGCCATGCATCCGAAAATAACGATGTCCAGGATGAAAAATCCTAAGCAATCCACAAAAAAGATGACTACCTGAATGGTAGAACTCCCAAACGCCAACAGCCAGCACAAACGAAAATCAATGTAGTGTATAGGAGCTAGCAAGTTAGGCTGGTGCATGGCAAGAGCACTTGTTAGACCCAAAATCAGAAAAAGGCCAGCACCAAGGAAGCTTCAAAAGTAGTTTAATAAAACTGAAACTAGACCGGTTTCAGCAGCAAGGCTTTCATCAGTAGTGTAGTCAGCAAAAGCACTTAGTCATCATCTTATATAATGTTCTTTAAGGCATCTAAATGACATCACTTCCTGATAAGTCAAAAATGCAAACAAGGCAAAAGTAATTGAAAAATACAATCAAGGCAAAAGTAATTGAAAAATACATAGTTCAGTAAACAAAAAAGTTTGCCTGAGTTGCATGCATATCTCCAGATTATAATGAAAAAATCCAAAGAGACACAGTATACTGGTATATCAATGATAATAAACAAACTTAATAAAGACATACAATAAAGGGTAAATGCCCAAAAATAAACCGAAACAAAAGTCAGGTTATAAGAATTCTGGTGTTGAATACCAGCCACAGTATCCTAAATTGAGCTGAAATGCAAAAACCTAAGCAATGCAACCTGATAAGAAATAAGTACATATACGTAATGCAAGTGTTGGTTAATTACAAATTATAATTTATCATTTAATCCAGGAGGGAAAAGCCCCCCAAGTTTAATGATCCACCTTTTTTCTTTGGTATTTAGGATATCATGCCAACCTGTTTTAAAAGATCGATTCCTATGATATGATCAATGATGGTGAATGTAAATTTGGCAGTGGGATGTTTGATAACATGTCTATATAGTGCATTAGTTAATCTTCTCTTTCTAATGTCACCAAGGTGTTCAGAGATCCTGACACGAAACTGTCTAGATGTTTGGCCAATATAAAATGCATGACATGTACATGTGGCAAGATAAATAATCCAGTCTGAACTGCAGTTACCAAAAAACTGTATGTCGTATATTTGTCCAGTGTTCCTACTAGTGAAAGAAGTAGTTTTGAAAATATAGTTACAAAACTGCAATGTCCACATGGATAAATGCCTGAAAGTTTATCTCCAGTAAGTGTTCTTTGAGTTGGAGTGTGATCCATGACCCTGGTTTTTATAGTGTGAAAATAAATTCCTAAAGTTTTGCCTTTCCTATAGGAAAAATAACATCGTTCTCCGAGATAATCTTCCAACAATGGATGAGAATTCAATATATTCCAATGAGTATTAATAATATTTACTAAATTGGCACTATTCCTGCCATAAGTGGTGACAAATCTACATACATCTGATTCCTCATTATGAGTTTTAGTATTGTATTGGAGAAGAGAATCCCTGGATTTAGCATTACTAAATTGGACTGCTGACTCAATAGTATGAGTGGAATAACCTCTGGACAAAAATCTCTTGGTTAGATCCATTTGATGACTCTGAAGATCATCCACTGAGGAACAAATCCTTTTCATCCGCACAAACTGTGATTTCGTATGTTCGAATAATATGTTTCGGATGAAAACTATCAGCATGTAGAAGGGTATTATATTGTGAGAATTTTCTGTGTACGGACGTTCTAAGAGTGTTATCCTCCTGTCGAATTAAATTGACATCCAAATAACTAATTGCACTCCTATTATATTCCACAGTGAATTCGATACCCCAGATGTTCCCATTCAAATGTTGAATAAATTCCTGGAGGTATTCCTCACCTCCTTTCCATATAAGCCAACAGTCGTCCAGGTATCTTCTCCATATATCAATCTCAGGCAGATATATGTTGTGCAAAGGGTCATATAAAATCATATCTTCCATGTAGCCCATAAAAAGATCAGCATAAATGGGTGCAAATGATGCACCCATAGCCGCATTCTGTAGTTGCCAATAGCAGTTTTGTTGGAAATAAAAAACATTTTTAGTTGGAATGTGTTCAGCCATACACAACAATAAGGTGTTCATCCCTGGGGGGTATAAATTGGTGTTATTTAGCCAGTATTCCAAGGCATTAATACCCGCCCAATGAGGGATGCTGGTATAAAGCGAGGATACATCAAGGGTACACATAAGCCATTCAGGGTCCAATTGAGACTCGGAGACTATCTGCAAAAATTCAGTCGTGTCCTTGATTCTTGCACTAACACATGTTAACAGTGGTTTCAATTTTTCAGTTAGAAAAACAGACAAGGGTTCAGTGAGTGACCCAATGCCAGATACAATCGGTCTGCCTGGTGGCTGATCAATGGACTTATGAATCTTAGGAAGTAGATAAAGTTGTTGTTTCGTAGGATCCTTAACCGTCAAATGAGTTTTGGTTTTATCAGAGATAATTCCAGATTCTACAGCCTTTTCCAAAAATTCATTAATTTCCAAGGCAAAACCTGGAGTAGGATCAATCTCCATCTTCATGTAATGATGATGGTTGGAAAGTTGTCTAAGATCTTCATTCACATAATACTCAGTATCCATCACCACCACCGCACCTTTGTCGGCAGAAATAATAACAATATCCATATTATTTCTGAGTTGTGTGAGTGCTATTTGTTCCTTCCTAGACATGTTATGCTTTATAGTGTCAACAGAACCCAAATTGAAGTGTATATCCTTTATAACCGCCTGCTGGAAAACAGCAACATGTTTATCCATGGGAGGGTTAAATGTAGATTTGTGAAATCTAAAATCAGATGATCTTTGAGCATTGTCAGTTTGATCTTGTTGTTGAAAAATAATTTCAAGTTGATTTTCCTACAAAAATCCATTGTATCAGAAACCAAAATACTTTCATCAGTGAAAACCAGGTATGAAACCAAGGCCTTTATTAAGAAGGGAATATTGATCATCAGTCAAAATATGACTTGAAATATTTAAAACATTAGTACATGAATGATTTACTTCACTATCGACATGAAGAGCTCTTCTAAGTTTTTGACCTCTGTGTTTCCTTCCTGCCCTGTGTTTTTTCCCCCTAAAGGGACCTCAGTCCTTCGACCCCTTTTAGCATTTGGAGAATCACCAATATTAGGTGTCTCAGTATCAGTAGTCGAAGAATCCTCACCAGAGGTAATAAAGCTAGGCCCAGTCTTTATTAAAATAGACCTTGGTCTTTTTTTGCGTATAAATGAAGCATTCTTGGTACCATGAGCAAACCTCACACCCCTTTGTGAATCAAATTGTTTGCCCCTAACATAATCTTCCTTATTATGCAATTTCTTTTTCTTAAGGTTATTTTCCAAAATAGAGATTTCTTTAGATAATTTGCCAAGACAACCCTGAAAACTAGCCTCATGTTCAAACCGTTTCAGGTTGTTACATGTTTTTTCTACTTCAATAATATTACTCTGTATTGTTCTCTCATAGAAAGAGGCCAAAATATTAACTCTAATCATGGCAGCCTCCTGTTGTGCTTGTTGCCAATCTTTCAACAGAGTTTCATCCGGTGTACCCACTAGTGGTTGGATTTTACATCTCAATCCTCTAGGGATATATTCTGTATTTGGTAAGCTTTAAACAATTTACTGTGCCAAATGTTTGTTCTAAGCATCTTAATTTGTTTACCTAATTGAAAGAATAAGTTTTCGCAACCGTCAACTGGATCCATGATTACCAAATCCACCTTTTCTGTATGTTCAGTTCCTATGCCAAAAATTTTTAAGTCATCCTTGTCGGAGCATAAACCAGATAACAATTTACTGAGATCCATGACAATAAGTTGCAATGAACCGGAGGAAGAAGATATAAAAATAATAAAAATGAACCCTGAAAAGATTCTTTTATTCTTAAGGGTTGAATTGGCAAATCACGAATAAGTCCAAAACAGAAAATCACAATCAGAGTCACAAAGAAGTTGAAGCCAGAATAAATGGCAAATGTAACCCTATATATAGGGGAATAATTGACCCTAGCACCTAGGCAAAAATGCTATACAGACCAAAAAGTCAAAGGCCTGTAATGTCTAAAATGCAATGTTCTGAGTAATGCACAACCTACAGTTGTTCAGAGGTGGCTAAATCCATATGGAGTATGCCAATATGTAGTGAATTTAAGCCAGACACACATTATTTAAATCAGATAACAATATTAAGAAATCAATAATTGTTCAATACAGTCCTCAGATGAAATTGTTATCAAAGGTATAAATGTACAGATGATTATTGTCAGCACTGTATGCCCAGCAATTATTCTAAAAGAAGACCTGAGTGCAACACTGGGCAAACAAAACAAAAGCCCTCAAAATATGTGACCAATATTGACTCAAATGTGAAACAAAACATGAATCAGTAGGAACATAGGAATGAACAGATATAAGCAATAATATTGTATCAACCTAGTGTATATAACAATGGCTAGTTCATCATAATCAAATGAAATAAAATAAAATTATGCACATATTACAAACTGAGCACCCATACATGAAATGTCCTTGAAAAATAGCAATGTTGTATTGTGCTACAACAGTACTCAGAAATCCAGTATAAAAAGAAAACGACTAGGCAAAATAATATGAAATATACACGTGTTATAAACTAAGAACACATACATGAAAAGTCCTGAAAAAATGGCACTGTTATATTGTGCTGCAACAGTTCTCTAAAGTCAGTTTTCAAGAATAAATTACTTAACAACACCATCCAGACAGTTAAATGATTGTCACAGAAAAATTCTTCATTATGGTAAAACAATTACCAATGAAAATTAATCCAAAAATAGATGTCAAGAACAGTACCTGGAAAGATGAAGTTTGAAATGTATTAGGACCCTTAAAAAGTTGTTCCAAACAATGTCCCAAAAGGCCAAATCGATCCTCGAAGTCCTGTTATATCCAAAAACAGTATGGAAACCACAACGACCTTGAAAAACAAATCCCAATCCGAAAGATGGTGGAAAAACACTTGCAACCACGTGTAAATGCAAACGATAAACTCAACAGCGTTAATGCATCCAATATACTCACTTATTAACTTAGATAAACATGATAATCCAACAAAACCAAAAAAGGATGACCAAAAGTCAATCCTTTAAAAAGAAAGCGATGTAGATGCCATGCATCCGAAAATAACGATGTCCAGGATGAAAAATCCTAAGCAATCCACAAAAAAGATGACTACCTGAATGGTAGAACTCCCAAACGCCAACAGCCAGCACAAACGAAAATCAATGTAGTGTATAGGAGCTAGCAAGTTAGGCTGGTGCACGGCAAGAGCACATGTTAGACCCAAAATCAGAAAAAAGGCCAGCACCAAGGAAGCTTCAAAAGTAGTTTAATAAAACTGAAACTAGACCGGTTTCAGCAGCAAGGCTTTCATCAGTAGTGTAGTCAGCAAAAGCACTTAGTCATCATCTTATATAATGTTCTTTAAGGCATCTAAATGACATCACTTCCTGATAAGTCAAAAATGCAAACAAGGCAAAAGTAATTGAAAAATACAATCAAGGCAAAAGTAATTGAAAAATACATAGTTCAGTAAACAAAAAGGTTGCCTGAGTTGCATGCATATCTCCAGATTATAATGAAAAAATCCAAAGAGACACAGTATACTGGTATATCAATAATAATAAACAAACTTAATAAAGACATACAATAAAGGGTAAATGCCCAAAAATAAACCTGAAACAAAAGTCAGGTTATAAGAATTCTGGTGTTGAATACCAGCCACAGTATCCTAAATTGAGCTGAAATGCAAAAACCTAAGCAATGCAACCTGATAAGAAATAAGTACATATACGTAATGCAAGTGTTGGTTAATTACAAATTATAATTTATCATTTAATCCAGGAGGGAAAAGCCCCCCAAGTTTAATGATCCACCTTTTTTCTTTGGTATTTAGGATATCATGCCAACCTGTTTTAAAAGATCGATTCCCTATGATATGATCAATGATGATGAATGTAAATTTGGCAGTGGGATGTTTGATAACATGTCTATATAGTGCATTAGTTAATCTTCTGTTTCTAATGTCACCAAGGTGTTCAGAGATCCTGACACGAAACTGTCTAGACGTTTGGCCAATATAAAATGCATGACATGTACATGTGGCAAGATAAATAATCCAGTCTGAACTGCAGTTACCAAAAATCTGTATGTCGTATATTTGTCCAGTGTTCCTACTAGTGAAAGAAGTAGTTTTGAAAATATAGTTACAAAACTGCAATGTCCACATGGATAAATGCCTGAAAGTTTATCTCCAGTAAGTGTTCTTTGAGTTGGAGTGTGATCCATGACCCTGTTTTTTATAGTGTGAAAATAAATTCCCTAAAGTTTTGCCTTTCCTATAGGAAAAATAACATCGTTCTCCGAGATAATCTTCCAACAATGGATGAGAATTCAATATATTCCAATGAGTATTAATAATATTTACTAAATTGGCACTATTCCTGCCATAAGTGGTGACAAATCTACATACATCTGATTCCTCATTATGAGTTTTAGTATTGTATTGGAGAAGAGAATCCCTGGATTTAGCATTACTAAATTGGACTGCTGACTCAATAGTACGAGTGGAATAACCTCTGGACAAAAATCTCTTGGTTATATCCATTTGATGACTCTGAAGATCATCCACTGAGGAACAAATCCTTTTCATCCGCACAAACTGTGATTTGGTATGTTCCGAATAATATGTTTCGGATGAAAACTATCAGCATGTAGAAGGGTATTATATTGTGAGAATTTTCTGTGTGCGGACGTTCTAAGAGTGTTATCCTCCTGTCGAATTAAATTGACATCCAAATAACTGATTGCACTCCTATTATATTCCACAGTGAATTCGATACCCCAGATGTTCCCATTCAAATGTTGAATAAATTCCTGGAGGTATTCCTCACCTCCTTTCCATATAAGCCAACAGTCGTCCAGGTATCTTCTCCATATATCAATCTCAGGCAGATATATGTTGTGCAAAGGGTCATTTAAAATCATATCTTCCATGTAGCCCATAAAAAGATCAGCATAAATGGGTGCAAATGATGCACCCATAGCCGTACCCTGTAGTTGCCAATAGCAGTTTTGTTGGAAATAAAAACATTTTAGTTAGAATGTGTTCAGCCATACACAACAATAAGGTGTTCATCCCTGGGGGGTATAAATTGGTTTTATTTAGCCAGTATTCCAAGGCATTAATACCCCAATGAGGGATGCTGGTATAAAGCGAGGATACATCAAGGGTACACATAAGCCATTCAGGGTCCAATTGAGACTCGGAGACTATCTGCAAAAATTCAGTCGTGTCCTTGATTCTTGCTCTAACACATGTTAACAGTGGTTTCAATTTTCAGTTAGAAAAACAGACAAGGGTTCAGTGAGTGACCCAATGCCAGATACAATCGGTCTGCCTGGTGGCTGATCAATGGACTTATGAATCTTAGGAAGTAGATAAAGTTGTTGTTTCGTAGGATCCTTAACCGTCAAATGAGTTTTGGTTTTATCAGAGATAATTCCAGATTCTACAGCCTTTTCCAAAAATTCATTAATTTCCAAGGCAAAACCTGGAGTAGGATCAATCTCCATCTTCATGTAATGATGATGGTTGGAAAGTTGTCTAAGACCTTCATTCACATAATACTCAGTATCCATCACCACCACCGCACCCCTTTGTCGGCAGAAATAATAACAATATCCATATTATTTCTGAGTTGTGTGAGTGCTATTTGTTCCTTCCTAGACATGTTATGCTTTATAGTGTCAACAGAACCCAAATTGAAGTGTATATCCTTTATAACCGCCTGCTGGAAAACAGCAACATGTTTATCCATGGGAGGGTTAAATGTAGATTTGTGAAATCTAAAATCAGATGATCTTTGAGCATTGTCAGTTTGATCTTGTTGTTGAAAAATAATTTCAAGTTGATTTTCCTACAAAAATCCATTGTATCAGAAACCAAAATACTTTCATCAGTGAAAAACCAGGTATGAAACCAAGGCCTTTATTAAGAAGGAATATTGATCATCAGTCAAAATATGACTTGAAATATTTAAAACATTAGTACATGAATGATTTACTTCACTATCGACATGAAGAGCTCTTCTAAGTTTTTGACCTCTGTGTTTCCTTCCTGCCCTGTGTTTTTCCCCCTAAAGGGACCTCAGTCCTTCGACCCCTTTTAGCATTTGGAGAATCATCAATATTAGGTGTCTCAGTATCAGTAGTCGAAGAATCCTCACCAGAGGTAATAAAGCTAGGCCCAGTCTTTTTTAAAATAGACCTTGGTCTTTTTTTGCGTATAAATGAAGCATTCTTGGTACCATGAGCAAACCTCACACCCCTTTGTGAATCAAATTGTTTGCCCCTAACATAATCTTCCTTATCCCGGGCAAATTTATGCAATTTCTTTTTCTTAAGGTTATTTTCCAAAATAGAGATTTCTTTAGATAATTTGCCAAGACAACCCTGAAAACTAGCCTCATGTTCAAACCGTTTCAGGTTGTTACATGTTTTCTACTTCAATAATATTACTCTGTATTGTTCTCTCATAGAAAGAGGCCAAAATATTAACTCTAATCATGGCAGCCTCCTGTTGTGCTTGTTGCCAATCTTTCAACAGAGTTTCATCCGGTGTACCCACTAGTGGTTGGATTTTACATCTCAATCCTCTAGGGGATATATTCTGTATTTGGTAAGCTTTAAACAATTTACTGTGCCAAATGTTTGTTCTAAGCATCTTAATTTGTTTACCTAATTGAAAGAATAAGTTTTCGCAACCGTCAACTGGATCCATGATTACCAAATCCACCTTTTCTGTATGTTCAGTTCCTATGCCAAAAATTTTAAGTCATCCTTGTCGGAGCATAAACCAGATAACAATTTACTGAGATCCATGACAATAAGTTGCAATGAACCGGAGGAAGAAGATATAAAAATAAAAATAAAAATGAACCCTGAAAAGATTCTTTTATTCTTAAGGGTTGAATTGGCAAATCACGAATAAGTCCAAAACAGAAAATCACAATCAGAGTCACAAAGAAGTTGAAGCCAGAATAAATGGCAAATGTAACCCTATATATAGGGGAATAATTGACCCTAGCACCTAGGCAAAATGCTATACAGACCAAAAGTCAAAGGCCTGTAATGTCTAAAATGCAATGTTCTGAGTAATGCACAACCTACAGTTGTTCAGAGGTGGCTAAATCCATATGGAGTATGCCAATATGTAGTGAATTTAAGCCAGACACACATTATTTAAATCAGATAACAATATTAAGAAATCAATAATTGTTCAATACAGTCCTCAGATGAAATTGTTATCAAAGGTATAAATGTACAGATGATTATTGTCAGCACTGTATGCCCAGCAATTATTCTAAAAGAAGACCTGAGTGCAACACTGGGCAAACAAAACAAAAGCCCTCAAAATATGTGACCAATATTGACTCAAATGTGAAACAAAACATGAATCAGTAGGAACATAGGAATGAACAGATATAAGCAATAATATTGTATCAACCTAGTGTATATAACAATGGCTAGTTCATCATAATCAAATGAAATAAAATAAAATTATGCACATATTACAAACTGAGCACCCATACATGAAATGTCCTTGAAAAAATAGCAATGTTGTATTGTGCTACAACAGTACTCAGAAATCCAGTATAAAAAAGAAAACGACTAGGCAAAATAATATGAAATATACACGTGTTATAAACTAAGAACACATACATGAAAAGTCCTGAAAAAATGGCACTGTTATATTGTGCTGCAACAGTTCTCTAAAGTCAGTTTTCAAGAATAAATTACTTAACAACACCATCCAGACAGTTAAATGATTGTCACAGAAAAATTCTTCATTATGGTAAAACAATTACCAATGAAAATTAATCCAAAAATAGATGTCAAGAACAGTACCTGGAAAGATGAAGTTTGAAATGTATTAGGACCCTTAAAAAGTTGTTCCAAACAATGTCCCAAAAGGCCAAATCGATCCTCGAAGTCCTGTTATATCCAAAAACAGTATGGAAACCACAACGACCTTGAAAAACAAATCCCAATCCGAAAGATGGTGGAAAAACACTTGCAACCACGTGTAAATGCAAACGATAAACTCAACAGCGTTAATGCATCCAATATACTCACTTATTAACTTAGATAAACATGATAATCCAACAAAACCAAAAACGGATGACCAAAAGTCAATCCTTTAAAAAGAAAGCGATGTAGATGCCATGCATCCGAAAATAACGATGTCCAGGATGAAAAATCCTAAGCAATCCACAAAAAAGATGACTACCTGAATGGTAGAACTCCCAAACGCCAACAGCCAGCACAAACGAAAATCAATGTAGTGTATAGGAGCTAGCAAGTTAGGCTGGTGCACGGCAAGAGCACTTGTTAGACCCAAAATCAGAAAAAAGGCCAGCACCAAGGAAGCTTCAAAAGTAGTTTAATAAAACTGAAACTAGACCGGTTTCAGCAGCAAGGCTTTCATCAGTAGTGTAGTCAGCAAAAAGCACTTAGTCATCATCTTATATAATGTTCTTTAAGGCATCTAAATGACATCACTTCCTGATAAGTCAAAAATGCAAACAAGGCAAAAGTAATTGAAAATACAATCAAGGCAAAAGTAATTGAAAAATACATAGTTCAGTAAACAAAAAAGTTTGCCTGAGTTGCATGCATATCTCCAGATTATAATGAAAAAATCCAAAGAGACACAGTATACTGGTATATCAATGATAATAAACAAACTTAATAAAGACATACAATAAAGGGTAAATGCCCAAAAATAAACCCGAAACAAAAGTCAGGTTATAAGAATTCTGGTGTTGAATACCAGCCACAGTATCCTAAAATGAGCTGAAATGCAAAAACCTAAGCAATGCAACCTGATAAGAAATAAGTACATATACGTAATGCAAGTGATGGTTAATTACAAATTATAATTTATCATTTAATCCAGGAGGGAAAAGCCCCCCAAGTTTAATGATCCACCTTTTTTCTTTGGTATTTAGGATATCATGCCAACCTGTTTTAAAAGATCGATTCCCTATGATATGATCAATGATGGTGAATGTAAATTTGGCAGTGGGATGTTTGATAACATGTCTATATAGTGCATTAGTTAATCTTCTGTTTCTAATGTCACCAAGGTGTTCAGAGATCCTGACACGAAACTGTTTAGACGTTTGGCCAATATAAAATGCATGACATGTACATGTGGCAAGATAAATAATCCAGTTAGCATTTCAAAAATACTGTAATGCCAGTTTCCAGTAATAGTTAAAATGTTCAATGTTCAATGGAAAATGAAATTTTAAAATTTTCCAAATTGGGTTTTTAAAACCCCCTTTTTTTGGGAAATTAATTTATTGCCTTTTATAGGAAAATAATCTTTCCAAATTTCCCAATGGATAAATTCAAATATTCATGGTTTAAAATTTTTAAAAGGATTTCTCCAAATTTAAAATATAATATTTCTCATTGGATTTTTTAATTTGGGAAAAAATCCCTGGATTTGATTCTAAATTATTATGAAAGAACCTATCCCACAAAAAATTTTTGGGGATATTTTGAGAAATATCCCTGAGAAAAATCCTTTTTGAACTTTGTTGGGGTTCAAAATGTTTCTGGAAAAACTTAACCGAAAGGATTTATTTAAATTTTCGGGGGGACGTTCAAAATGTTCCCTTAAATTTTAAATTTCCCCAATATGTTCCTCCTATTAATTACAATTCATACTGTTTCCCTTCAAATTTAAAAATTTGGGGATTCCCACTCCTTTTCCAATACCAAAAGTCCCAGGATTTCTCATTTTCAAAGTGTCCGGATTTAAAAAACATATCTGGCCCTAAAAATGCATAAATGGTTAAAATCACCATACCGTACCCTAGTGCATAAAAGGGTTTGTTGAAAAAAACCATTTTATTGAAGGTTGTAAAAAAAGGGATCCTGGGGGAAATTGGTTTTTTTTACCAATTAAGGGTTAAACCCAATAGGGTGTTAAAACCAGGATAAAAGGGCCAAAAGCATTGGAAGAGGATAGATTTCCCAAAAAACATCGGTCCTATTGCTAAAATGAAAGGTTTAAATTTTTTGTTAGAAAAAAAAGGGGTTTTTGGATCCCAAAGAACAATGGTTTGGGATAATGGGTTTGATTAAAAAATAAATTGTTGTTTGGATTTTAAATCAATGATGTTTTTGGAAATTTTCTAAGCTTTTCAAAATTCATTTAAATTCCACAAACCGGTTTGGAAATTCATTTATTAATGATATGGTTGGAAGTTCTATTCTTCCAAATATGTTAATTCAAGACCTTAAATAATTATATCCTTTTCCAGGGTTGTTTTGTTTTAAATTTTGTTTATGTGTAACAGAACCTTAAGTTATTTTTTAACCCCTAAAAAACCCTTTATCCTGGGGGAAAAAGAATTTGAAATTAAACCATGATTTGAAATGTCAGTTTGATTTTTGAAAATAATTTCAAGTTGATTTTTAAAAAATATTTATCAAACCAAAAACTTCCTTTACCGGTAAAACCAAGCCTTTTTAAGGAAAAATCCAAAAACCCTTAATTTAAAATTGAATACATATATTATCAAATTTAAAAATTTCCCTTTTATTTTTCCTTTTGGTTTTCCTAAGGGACCTCGTCCTTGACCCCTTTTTTTGGAAACCCAAATTTGCCCTTCAGTATCGAGAATCTCAAGTTTATAATAGGATCTTTTAAAATAGACCCTTTGGTTTTTTGAAAAAAGCTTTTACCTTGGCAAACCCCCTTGTAAATTTTTCCCTAAAAATCTCCTTTCCCAAATTAGATTCTTTTTTAATTATTTCCAAATAAATTTTTTGTAATTTCAAACCCAAAAACCCCTTTAAAGTTTTTTATTTTTATTCAAAATTTAATTGTTCTTTAAAAGGCCCAAAAAATTAATTATTTTCCTCTTTTGGGGTTTTCCTCTTTTCAAGTTCACCTTCCCTTTGTGTTGGTTTTCCAATCTCACTTAGGGTACTTTTTTGGAACTTTAACAATTTATGGCAAATGTTTGGTTAAATTTAATTTTTACCAAATTTAAGAATAAGTTTTAATTGGATCCAATTACCAAAATTTTCGTCAGTTTATCCCAAAATTTTAATATTTTAGCTATAAAATAAATTTAGGACCATGAAAACAAAACCAGGAAAATTAAAATAAAAATAAAATAACCGAAAAGATTATTTAAGGGAATTGGAAATAAAAACAAAATTAAATCAATCACAAAAAGTAACAAATAAATAAATAACCCATAATTGAAAAGAATGGAAAATGCATATAAAAAAAGCCCAAATAAAAGAAATGCAAACAAACCTAATTTTAAAAGTGGAATATTGATAATGCCAATAAGTGAATTAACCAAAATAAATAATAATATTAAACATAATTTTAAAATTTTAGAAATTTAAAGGTAAAATTAAAAATTGTACAAATGACCCAGCAATATTCTAAAAAAACCTGATGCAACAGAAACAAAAAAAGCCTAAAAAACCCAAACAAAAAAAAAAAAAGTGAAAATAGAATGAAAGAAAACTAAAAAAGGTATAAATGGTTTAAAAAATATTTATTTATCAAATGAAATAAAAAAATTATCACATAACAAATGAACCCAAAAAAATTCCTTGAAAAATAGCAATTTAAAATTTTTAAAAAATTCAGAAAGTATGAAAAGACTGGGAAAAAATATAAATAAATTTAAACAAAAAATACAAAAAGCCTAAAATGGCACTTATATTTCTGAAACCAACATTTGAAAAATTCTAACAAACATCAAAAAAATTCACAAAAATCCATATGAAAAAATTACCAAAAAAATTATATAATTAAAAAAATAAAAAATTAAAGTAAGGATAAAATTTTAAAAAACCAAAGCCAAATCCCCAAATCCAGGAAAAAATAGGAAACCACAAAAGACTTAAAAAAATCCCAACCAAAGGGAAAAACCCAACCATAATGGAAAAAAACTCAACACGTTAAATCCAAAAATTTAACAGTAAACAATAACCACAAACCAAAAAGATCAAAAAATTTAAAAAGGGTAGAGTACCAAAATACATTAAGGAGAAAAACCTACAATCAAAAAATTCCTAAAACAAACCAACCCAGAAAACAAAATCAAAGGAAAAAATAACAATTTGGCTGTGAAAAAAAAGTTAGCCCCAAAAAAAAAGGGACCAAAGGGAATTCAAAATTTAATAAAAGAAACAAGGTTTCAGACGGTTAAAGGGTTAAAACAACTTATCAATTTAATAATGCTTAAACTAATAAGTCCTTTAAATTAAATGAAAAAAGGAAATAAAAATACAACAAAAGTAATTAAAAAACAGCAAAAAAAAATTCCTGATTGATCAATTTCAGATTATAATAAAATCCAAAGAGAAAAAGGACAAAATAAAAACCCAAATTATAAGAATAATAAAAAACCCAAAAAAAACGAAACAAAATAGTTAAAGATTGGTGTTATAGTTTAATTAGCAAATGACCTAAAACTAAAAACTAAGTGTTGGAATTTAAAAATTAAATTTTAAAATTTAATCAGGAAAACCCCAAATTTAATATCCACTTTTTGGTAAGTTATGCCACCTTTTTATGATTCCTATAAAAGATTATGATATAATTAAATTGGATGGAATTGATAAATGCTTAAAGTTTATTTTTCTTTTCATGTTAAATTAACTGTCCAAAGTTTAAATTCCCAAAATGCTTACTTGGCAAATAAATTTAAACAGTTAATCATTACCAAAACTGATCATATTTTCCGTGTTTCTATTTTTAAAAAATTTAAAATTTACAAAACTGCATCCTTAATGGAATTTTTAAAGTTTCTTGGTTGGTTTCCAATGTTTTTATAAATAAATTAAATTTTTTTCCTTAGGAAAAATAACATTTCTCCGAAAATCTTCCAAAATGATTTCAATTAAATTTCCCAAAAGGGATAATAATATTTACTAAAGTATTTAAAGACAATTCCCTAATTTTTCTATTTGATTTTGTTTGTATTTAGGAAAAATCCTGGTTTTGCATTACTAAATTACTGTTCCCAAAATATGAATAACCCTTTGGGAAAAAACTCTTGGTTATATCCATTTGATATTAAGATTTCCCTGAGGAACAAATCCTTTTCATCCCACAAACTGTGATTGGTATGTTCAATAATATTTTAGGAAAAATAGCATGTGAAGGGTATAATTTTAAAATTTTTTTGGGGTTCTAAGAGTGTTACTCTTAATAAATTTACATCCAAATAATGATTTTATATTAATAAATTAAATGTTTCCCATTCAAATTTAATAAACCTGGAGGTATTTCCCTCCTTTCCAATAAGCCAAATTATTCTCCCAAAATATCAAAGGGATATATGTTGTGAAATCATAAAACAATTTTCCCTGTACCCAAAAAACCCAAAAAGGTGAAAGATCCATTTTGTTGCCAATAGCATTTTGTTGGAAATAAAAATTTTTAGTTAGAATGTTGTTCCCAACAATAAGGGTTCTCCCTGGGGGTAAATTGGTTTATTTATATTCCAAGGAATTTTAAACCAATGAGGGATGTGGTTAAAGGATACATCAAGGGTACAATAAGCCATTCAGGGTCCAATTGAGCTGGAATACCAAAAATTATCGCCCTTTATTCTTGCTCTTAACATTTAACAGTGGTTTAATTTTAGTTAAAAAACAGACAAGGGTTAGTGAGTGACCATCCGCAACGGGCCCCGGTGGCTGAATGATTAAATTAATAATTTGTTGTTTGAGGATCCTTACCGTCAAAGGGTTTTGGTTTTATAGGATAATTCCAGATTTAACCTTTTCCAAAATCATTTTCAAGGCAAAACCTGGAGTACAATTTTTATGTAAATGATGGTTGGAAATTTAAGACCTTCTTCACTAATTCATTATACACCAACCACCTTTTCGGAAAAAATCAAATATATATTATTTCTGGGTTTTTGCTATTTTTTCCTAGAATTTAGTTATAGTTCAAAAAAAATTGTTCTTTAAAAACCGCCCGTGAAAAGATTATGAGGTTAAAGTATTTGAAATTCTAAATGATGTTTTTTGGATAGTTTACTTGTTGTTTAAAAATTATTTTCCTAAAAATCCCTTGTATCAGAAAACACAGGTAAAAACCGTATAAAAAATTTTATTTAAAAAATTATTAAAATTTTAAAATTAAAACATTAACATTTATTTACACTTCCTAAATTTTTTTTTGCCTTGTTTTCCTTTGCCTTGTTTTTCCCCAAAGGCCTAGTTTCCTTTAGCTTGGAAAAATAGTAAATCTTCAGTGTAAAAATCCCTAATAAAAAGCCTGGCCTTTTTTAAAAAATTTCTTTTCATAAAACTTTTGGTATGAACTTTTAAAATTTTTTGATAATCTTTTCCCAACATAATTTCCTTTCCAGGATTTTATTTCTTAATTTTCAATTATTTTAAAATGTTAACTTTAAATTTTAAATTTAAAATTTTTCAATTTACTGTTTTTCTTTAAAAATACTTGTATTTTTCTAAAAAGGCCCAAAATTTTCAATCATCCCCGTTTCTTTCCATTTTAAGTTTAAACCGGAATATTTGATTTAATTAACCTCTAGAAATTTTTTTTAAGTTAAAAATTTCGGAATTTGTTCTAAAATAATTTGTTTACCAATTGAAGAATTAACCTCAACTGTCCATATTACCAATCCAACCTTGTATAGTTTCCCTTTAAAAATTTAAGACCTTTGGGGTAAAACAATTTTGAGATCCAGAAAAGTTAATGAAAAAAAAGAAAAAAATAAAATAAAATGAACCTAAAATTATTTTAAAGGTTAATTGGAAATCACAATAAGTCCAAAAAAATCCAATAATAAAAAGTTAAGCAGAAAAAATGAAATGTAAACCCCAAATTTTGGAAAATTACCCCCAGGCAAAAACTTAGCCAAAACAAAGGGCCCGAATTAAACCAATTGTTCGAAGTGCAAACTCATTGCAGAGGTGGAATAATAAAATTTTAAATAGGATAAACAATTTAAATCAATAAAATAAAAAAATAAATTTTATAAACCCAATGAAATTTATAAGTTAAAGACAGAAATTTTTGTATACCCAGCAATTTCAAAAAGACGACAAGGAAAAAAAAAACCTCAAAAGTGAAAAATTGAACCAAAGGAAACAAAAATGAACAGTAAAATAAAAATATAAAATAATTTTAAATAGTTAACAAATTTTAATAATAAATGAAATAAAAAAAATTACCATATTACAAAAAATAAATGAAATTCTTAAAAAAAAATTTAGTTAAAATATGAAAAAAAAAAAGGTAAAAAAAAAAAACGTTATAAATGAAAATCATAAAAGTTGGAAAAACAGTTATTTTCAAATTTAAATCATTTCAAAATAAATGAACAAAACCACCCATTAAGTCCAAAAATCTTATTAAAAAAATTACCAAAAAATAAAAAAAAAGTCAAGGTAGAAAGATGAATTTAAAATTGGACCCCAAAATGTTCCAAAAATTCCCAAACCAAAAATAACCTTTTAAAACATAAAACCCAAACCTGAAAAAAAATCCCCAACGAGTGGGGAAAAAACACCTTAAAGCACTAAACCAAAAAAAAACCAAAACAATTAAAATAACAAAATAACAAAAACCCAAAGGGCAAGTCATCCTTAAAAAAATGAGGCATATCCAAAAAAACATCAGTAAAATCCTAAGAACCCCAAAAAATACTCCAGAGAAACCCCCCCAAAGGAAAACAAAACAAGTGTGAGAAAAGCAATTGGGCAAAGACGGAAAAACCAAAATTAAAAAAACAAAAGAAATTTAAGATTAAAAATTTAAAAAACGTTTAGCACAATTTTAGTTTAGCACAAAAAGCAAATCATTTTTATAATTTTTTGGATCAAACAATCCAAATTAAGTCAAAAATGCAAACAAGGCAAAAGTAATTGAAAAATACAATCAAGGCAAAAGTAATTGAAAAATACATAGTTCAGTAAACAAAAAAGTTTGCCTGAGTTGCATGCATATCTCCAGATTATAATGAAAAATCCAAAGAGACACAGTATACTGGTATATCAATGATAATAAACAAACTTAATAAAGACATACAATAAAGGGTAAATGCCCAAAATAAACCCAAAACAAAAGTCAGGTTATAAGAATTCTGGTGTTGAATACCAGCCACAGTATCCTAAATTGAGCTGAAATGCAAAAACCTAAGCAATGCAACCTGATAAGAAATAAGTACATATCGTAATGCAAGTGTTGGTTAATTACAAATTATAATTTATCATTTAATCCAGGAGGGAAAAGCCCCCAAGTTTAATGATCCACCTTTTTCTTTGGTATTTAGGATATCATGCCAACCTGTTTTAAAAGATCGATTCCTATGATATGATCAATGATGGTGAATCTAAATTTGGCAGTCGGATCTTTGATAACATGTCTATATAGTGCATTAGTTAATCTTCTGTTTCTAATGTCACCAAGGTGTTCAGAGATCCTGACACGAAACTGTCTAGACGTTTGGCCAATATAAAATGCATGACATGTACATGTGGCAAGATAAATAATCCAGTCTGAACTGCAGTTACCAAAAACTGTATGTCGTATATTTGTCCAGTGTTCCTACTAGTGAAAGAAGTAGTTTTGAAAATATAGTTACAAAACTGCAATGTCCACATGGATAAATGCCTGAAAGTTTATCTCCAGTAAGTGTTCTTTGAGTTGGAGTGTGATCCATGACCCTGTTTTTTTTATAGTGTGAAAATAAATTCCCTAAAGTTTTGCCTTTCCTATAGGAAAAATAACATGGATTCTCGAGATAATCTTCCAACAATGGATGAGAATTCAATATATTCCAATGAGTATTAATAATATTTACTAAATTGGCACTATTCCTGCCATAAGTGGTGACAAATCTACATACATCTGATTCCTCATTATGAGTTTTAGTATTGTATTGGAGAAGAGAATCCCTGTTTGCATTTTTGACTTATCAGGAAGTGATGTCATTTAGATGCCTTAAAGAACATTATATAAGATGATGACTAAGTGCTTTTTGTTGACTACACTACTGATGAAAGCCTTGCTGCTGAAACCGGTCTAGTTTCAGTTTTATTAAACTACTTTTGAAGCTTCCTTGGTGCTGGCCTTTTTTCTGATTTTGGGTCTAACATGTGCTGAAATGCACATTAAACAGCAGTCTACATGGATTACCTATATTGGCGACACTTGCACAGATGATTATAGTGGGACATACACACGGCCATGCACACAGCTCAGATAGACATACACATACCATAAACAGGCAATGATACACTAAGTCTATGGCGTGTACGAGTACAGTGACAGTGCAGCAAGGATAGCTGTCTGCCAAGATATACAGCAGATGTCTGTAGGGTGTGTAACACCTCCCGGAACACGGACGTTGCATGGACATTTGGATCTGCATCGTACCACATTGCTATGTGTAAACTGTGCACATATGCGATACATGGGACTGACAGCTGTCCATGCAAGAGCAGCGCCATGGGCATAAAATATGTATATGTATATACATCGAGAGAGATACAGACAGACACATGTGGCAAGGCCGGTAGTGGAACCTACACATCAGTATCCTTTCACACCACAGCAGGACGCACATAGAGAACACGCTACGGAGGTCGCTAACCACAGCAGACACACAGGCAGTCCACTAGCTGCGTCTCAACATCCGCAAACACAGAGATGTCAGCAGGATATATGTGTGTTGCGAAGCATCTAAAACCATAACCTACGAACCCATGCGGCTGGGAGCATAGACACACACACACACACACACACACACACACACACATCTGGCAGGCATGGGAATTGACCTTACACCTACCTACCCTATCGCACAACAGTATGACACAATGACAGAATGCGCTACTTGGAGTATTGAACACAGCACTGTCAGAGGCACACGTCTAGGTGGGTGACATCATCCGCAAAGGAATAGACGCTGATAGCAAATATATGAGTTGTGAGGCGTCTAAAAGCATCACTGTCTCCAGAGGCAGCTGGAAACACACACACACGCACACACACACACACAAACACACTTGGAAGAGCTGGGAGTTGAACCTACACCTACCTACATGAACACACCACAGCAAGATGCATTTACAGAACGCGCTACCGAGATTACTAAGCACAGCACTGTCAGAGGCATACTTATAGGTGGGTGACATCATCCACAAAGGAATAGACGCTGATAGCAAATGTATGTGTTGTGAAGTGTCTAAAAGCATTACTGTCCCCAGAGGCGGCTGGAAACACACACACACACACACACACACACACACACACACACACACACACCCACACACACTGGGAAGGGCTGGGAGTTGAACCTACACCTAACTACATGAACACACTATGGCATGATGCATTTACAGAACGCGCTACCGAGATTACTAAGCACAGCACTGTCAGAGGCATACTTCTAGGTTGAGTGACATCATCCGCAAAGGAATAGACGCTGATAGCAAATGTATGTGTTGTGAAACATCTAAAAGCATTACTGTCCCCAGAGGCGGCTGGAAACACACACACACACACACACACACACAGTGGGAAAGGATGGGAGTTGAACCTACACCTAACTACATGAACACACTACAGCATGATGCATTTACAGAACGCGCTACCGAGATTACTAAGCACAGCACTGTCAGAGGCATACTTCTAGGTGGGTGACATCATCCGCAAAGGAATAGACGCTGATAGCAAATGTATGTGTTGTGAAGCGTCTAAAAGCATTACTGTCCCCAGAGGCAGCTGAAAACACACACACACACACACACACACACACACACACACACACACACACACAGTGGGAAGGGCTGGGAGTTGAACCTACACCTAACTACATGAACACACTACGGCATGATGCATTTACAGAACGCGCTACCGAGATTACTGAGCACAGTACTGTCAAGAGGCATACTCCTAGGTGGGTGATATCATCTGCAAAGGCAAGGATGCCGATAGGGAATGAATACAGAGTGAGCAGTCACACAGCATGTTACTATCCCAAGGTGGACGTACAGTAACACGGCAGTGCTGCACTCGGGAATACTACCTATCTACGGAGCAGTACAGCATGAAATGGATACGGGATGCACCACAGACAGTACACCCTTTGAGAGAGCAACCAGTGTGTATGATGTAGGCATCCATTGTGGTATAGCAACTACATATAATTCGCATGGACGGCCACCATGGCTATGCAGGATGTCATTGGGCATGGCTACACACCTAGTATCAGACGTCGGTGCCGAATGTACTGTGTGTCCATGTATGGCGTACTGGGCATGCTCACACACTTAGCATTTGCAAAGTGCAAACATGCATACACATGGAGTGTAATCATGAAAGGGCAGAGTGTGGAACGTACTGTGTGTCCACCTACACAACAGCAAACCGGGCATGCCCACACACTTAGCGGTTACAAAGGGGAAAAATACATGCACACGGGGTATACTCACAGAAGGGCGCAGTGTGCACTGTACTGTGTGTCCATCTACGCAACTGCTTACTGGGCATGCTCACACACTTAGCATTTGCAAAGTGCAAACATGCATGCACATGGAGTGTAATCATGAAAGAGCAGAGTGTGGAATGTACTGTGTGTCCACCTACACAACAGCAAACCGGGCATGCTCACACACTTAGCGGTTGCAAAGGGGAAGCATACATGCACACGGGGTACATGCACAGAAGGGCGCAGTGTGCACTGTATTGTGTGTCCATCTACACAACTGCTTACTGGGCATGCTCACACACTTAGCATTTGCTATGCGCCGTCCAGCATGCAGACGGATGTACACACTGCAGGTCACAGTAAGGTAAACCTGCCCACACGCACAGGGTGGTCACACATGCAGTTACTCGTACACACACAGATGACATCACGGGCGTCACGGGTGCAGGTCAAACATGTATACACTGCAGTGAACACTGTAGCTGCCATGCCAGCACCATGTCATCAGTGCAGCAGTAAGCCTCACGGTCCAATAACAGCATGTGACATATGTCCACAGGTCTGTATAGCAGTGTACACCAGTTGTGCAGAGTACACATGTACTAACAATGATCCAACATGTGTGATGTAGTCCACCCATATCTGTATACATGGAAAGGTCGGCTCCACACATACCACGGCCCTGACACAGCTGTGACACACGACTGCTGCTGTACCAGAGTGAACCAATGTCCGGATATGTCATACATGTGACTGTCTGGATGTGTGCATGGACTGCACACATGACACATACAAAGCCTGTGATGTACCACATGCATAACACTGGCGTATGCAGTGCTACACACACGAATGGAAGGTGGACCCATGTCTGTGGAATGCTCCCACTACCAGGTGTAGCGGTGTTGACTGGGACACATACCCTTGTATTGTTTGCCTGTGACAGCTGTGATACCATACCACAGTCCATGTTTCATGTATGTCAACACACATGTCAAAACGTAGCAATGCATACACACATGGCAACAGGAGACACATGTGACACATGTACTGTGCACGGAGCAGCCATGCATGAGCAGTGGCCAATGTCCATAACATAGTTGCAACACCCTACCACATGCGTACCCATCATAGGGGCCATTATATGGTGGCATAGAAACAGCACGTATGGAGGTATGCGTGTACATCATGTGTTTAAACACCTGTCTACATGCATGTGTGCAGGTGGTGACTCACAGGTGTGTTACACACCATCCTACCCTGCCATGTGCATACAGTATGCTATGTCGCTGTTACATAACAGTGCTGACATAATGCACACCCAGCGGTCAGGTGTCATTGCCTGTATGTCACATGGCAACTGTAACACCTACCACCTACCAAGTGCATATATCGGCACATCTGCCGGATACAGTGTTGGTACACATTATGCACTACATACCGCTGCATGCCTGCACACGTATCATATGGCGGGTGTAGTATTCCCAGCACTGACATGTGTGCATGAATGTGTGCCCATGTATGCCACATATCAGGGGGAATATGTCCCACGTGCTACACATCTCTGTACACCATAGTAGAGATCTGTACATACCTCAGTGTGGGGTGCATGGATTTGGATGGTGCAGTACATGCAACACGTTGTTTCTCCATCTATACATGTGTGGTCACCACAATGTGCGTGTGTCAACATGTTTGTATGTCTGCTGCTTGGTGTGAGGGTGTATGCAAATATACTGTTGTGAACGGACACTAACCACACAGGTTGACCATCCCGTACTGGTGCTGCATTGCACAACCCTGTCGATGCCATAGGTGTGAGCCATACTGGCCACCTGTGCAAGTCCGCCCCCTGTGACATGGCGTGTGGGTGCATTGTATTGTGAGGGTGCTGACCACATAGGCAGGTGTCCCCATCTGCACACTATGGGGTGTGCGTCATAGTGGTGTACACCCCGCGATTGCGACCATATTCCTGTACTGTTACAGGGTCCGACTGCTGCACAGCGTGCCCCACAGCTGACAGGTGACACGTGAAGTCAGTGGCCAGCACGCTGTGTACGACACCTGCACCATGTCACCATACCTGTAGTGGTGTCCTGCTATGTATGTGACGTCTCTGTCCACTGTAGCCTATGGCACTGACCACATGTATCAGGTGCAGTATATGTGCGGACTTGTGTGTCATGTAGGTGTCCAGTCAGGTTGTGGGTACATGTAGTATGCTGCTATTGCCAGATGTGCCTGTGGGTAGTCCACAGCTACACATGGGGGACCGATAACAGTGCTCCCTGTAAGCACATACGAGTACACCATAGGAGGGATTCAGGTTATCAGAACCAACATGGTGCTACACATGTAACCGTCACACATACCGTGAACACATCACAATGCATGCTGCACCTGCACAACATGGTATGTCTGCTGCATGTTGTCAGTACACAACCCACGTCACATACGCATCTGTCAGTTTTCATACACAACCACTGCAACATACACATCCCACGCTATGCATACACAGGTATCACATACACCTCTCACTATCCTGTCCACCCTGTGCATTAGAATATATTTGCATAACCCTGCACCGATGGTGTGGATGACAGGGATGCGGCAGATGCTTCATCATATGCACAGGGTGATATGTTAGCCAGGGGCATAGGCTGCACCAATGGATAACATCATGTGTGTGTGTAAGGGCCGGTGAGTTTACTGGGCATGTCTGTGCAGAATGCATGTGGATGTGGTGGAGCCCTACAGTTGTGTCTGCTGTGTGTGGGTATGTGTGTACACAGTTCAGCCATATGTGATGCCTACATGGGGTATAATTGACAGCCCCAGACTGTACAGTGCAGGTTGTACAGCTCACGGTGTCCGTCCGCGGCCACGTGACCTGTGCCTGCCTGGGGTTGCACGGGCACTACCAGGTGGAGGTATAGAGTGGCTGCTGTCCGATGAAACATGTCCGCTGGAACCGTGTCCACAATGGGACCGGCCAGGGCCACGTCCATGTGGCCTGCTGTGTCCTGGTGTGGACAGTGCAGCACCAGCTGCACTGCTACTGCTACCGGCACTATGGGAGTGGGCATGAGACGTGGCACGCACACGTCAACCTCCACTAGGTGGTGTTGCTGGCCTACACCCACGTGTCCTACGCCTCACCCCTACCAGGTGTTCCAGCACAGACAGCTCACGCTCGCTGATTGCCATGCTTTGGTCGAGGATTCCAACCATTTCACCTAATCGCCTATCCAGTACATTAGCAATCTGCTGTTGAGCATTCACCAATGACTGGATGTTGTCATTTAGGGTACAGATTGCAGCCCTCTGCAGCCTCTGCCCTTCTTGGTTCTGCCGTTCTGCACGTGCCTGTGCCGCCATTACAGTCTGGAACATGCGTCTGGTGATACCAGCTGCTGCGCCCTGTACTGCAGGTGCATGTCTGCCAGAGGTCCTCCTACGAGCAGCACCAGCCACATGCCTGTGTGGCACATCACCAGTCATTACACTGGCAACATGGTGTGTAGTCACACCTTCTGTAGCCACCACACATTCCTGTTTAATGCCAACAGACGCTGACTGTCCTTCCTCTATGGGTAACAGTGATGTGGTATGTGTTGGCATCAGAACCGTGTGTGAGGATGAGGGGGGCATAGGTGGGATGGTAACCAATGGCACAGATTCTGCCCCTGACAACTCTGCCTGTACCTCATGCATATGGTCATCACTGCTAGTATCCGTGGGGACACTAACATCAGATGGACCGCAGGAGGGTAACGCACCTACACCACCTGTGAATGCAAAGACATACTATAAGGTACATTACACACTGACACAGACACACAGACATAGACACAGACACACACCCACAGGCACACACCCACAGACACACACCCACAGACACATACACAGACAGACACACACCCACAGACACACACACAGACAGACACACACCCACAGACACACACACAGACAGACACACACACAGACACACCATGCATGTGATATTTCAGATGGCATGCAACATTCCTGCACTACAGCACAGGGAATGCAGCTCAGACATTAATAGTTGTAGTATGCATACCACGCTGGGGTGCACACTACATCAAGCAGGTGTCATATCAGTAGGCATGCAGTACACACAATCATGGTAGTTTGCATGCATCACCATGATACACCATGTGGCCACAAACAGGTTAACAGTACACATGGCTGACGTTACCTTGACATGTAATCCGCTGACATGTGCAGTGACATGTATACATGTGTGACACAATGGTGTCCCGCCACATGCACCGCATCATAATGGGCTTCACAGTGCAGTGTTGTGTGTACAGCCTACAGATAGAATGCATGTTCAGCACATATGTATGTGCAGGTGTGGTTAGTGTGAGCCATGTACATAGCTATACAGTGTGGACTACTGGCATTGTGCCTCTGCATGGCAACATGACGCATGTATGTTGCTGTGCAATGCATAACATGGATGCATTGCAATGCCATGACTGCAACACAGTCATGCTGTTCCACAGCACGTATATGGTAGACATCAGTGACGCCTTCGGTGGCTGCAGACAGGCATTCCGGTTGTCCGGTGTAACACATCAAATGTACAGGTGGTCCACTACGGCTATGATTGCACTATGTGTGGACAATGTGCAACGGGGTCTATCCACATCAGGCGTACTGTGTGGCAACATGCCTGTGGCTATCACCCATGGCCATGTGTGAACGGGACTTTGACAATTGTGTGTGATGGGCATCTTGTACACATGTCTGTGGTGTCCCATGTGACATACACCCATACATGTCAGAGGTGTCACACTCCACAGGGCTATGCAGACAACAGTGTGGATGTTTATGTCGGGTGTAGGTCATGTGATGGTGTGACAATATTGCAGACAGAACACCGCCAGCTTGGGACATGTTGGGTGGCGTGTCACAATGTGTGCGCACAATGTAGGGGCATATGTCACATTGGTGACACCTGTGTGCTGCCCAGATCACTGCTCACAGTGTGGCACTGTGTGCGTACCACGAATATTGTTCCAATGCATGCTACATACGCATCCATTGTAGAACACCTTCACCGTGGTATGCATAGCTGACCGCACACATCACATTGACAGGTACTGTGGTTTCATGCCGGTGTATAATAACGGTTGTATCTACTGCACATGGGTGGCATGTGTGTGTCTGGTGGTGCAACCTGTATAACATGACTGGAACTAAACCCAGGTGTGCATGTTATACCTGGCCACATGGCAAATAACTCTACACTGTAACATGCCTGATACTGACAACAGTCTCACCTGCGACGGACCCATGTCTGTATGACAAGCCAGAGGTACCTGTATAGGGGCGTCACAACAGTATAAACATTATCCATGACTGTATGACAGCCACAGTTCACACTGTGCATGTGACATCATGTGACTGTGTGATAGCATATGGTATGCACACGTCTGCATACACAACGTAGCATACTGTAGTATGTGGCTTGTGTGCCCATATACCTGGCATGTGTTGTTACTTTACATGATGTACGGTGACACCTGCAACTACAGTGGATATCATACTCATATGCAGGACTGACTTACCAGGCAGCTCCAGGCTCATTGGTTGGGAGACACCCACCTCCACGATGGTGGCTAGTGTTTCTGCATGCTGTTCCCTGGGTGTCCCCGGACTGGCCAGTAGCTCCTCTGTGTGTGTGAGTGGGGGCTGGGTTGGTGGCCCACCACCTGTTCCACCTTGTTCTCTGGCAATTGCAGTGGCACGCTGTTTCGCATGCTGTATGAGGTCTGTGCAGTGTTGGCGTACCTGCTGGTAGGTGCGGTTGTTGCCACCCACATCATTCACCCTCCTGCATATATCCTGCCACAGGTCATCCCGCTGCTGCGCTTGCTGTGGCACATGGCTGAACAGCACATCATAGTTGTCATGGAGCAATGGTATGATTACTTCATCCTCCTGGTGGCTGAAGGCTGGGAGTCGTGAACGTGGCATTATCTGTAAGACATAATGATGGTGACAGGTCACATTCACGCTGATGTACTGGCATACCGCTGAACATACATTGCTATGACATGTACGACATCTGCACAGTAATCTCTGGGACGCATCATGACACTGACACAGCTGACGTGTTGCTGCCACACCTGTCACACCGTTATGCAGTGGATATCATATCATATCTCTGTGTCAACTCATCACACTGTACATACTCCATGTAGATGGTAACTTGCTGTGGACATGTGTACCTACCTGCACCTGTGTTCCTACCAATCTGCACTTGGCCCGATGTGTCCACAGTACTACTGTTCACCTGGATGCTGTGTATATGTCACATAGCATCACAGACGCAGCCATTATGGACGTCAGCAGTGGCACTGCACACATACACATGGACACCTGTACATGCATGTGTTTTGCCATATACATCTACTCAGCACTGTACGGGTGTTGCACATCCTGCCATGGCTCACCTGTATTGCACATGTGATACACATGGGACAATGTGTAATCATATGACATTTGCAGGGATGGTCACACTTTGCATGTGCGCGCACGTTTTACACGCTATCACACAGCAATTGTGACACCACAAGGTGCATCAGTGCCACATTACTGATCCGGTCAGTTGATAGTGCATGTGCCATGTGGCCATCGCACCATGTATGACTGTGATGGCACATGCAGCCATAATGGACAGGGTGGCATGGTATGGCAGGGTATATCACATATATGGCACAGGGATGTGTCCAGCCTGTGGAATACCAGTATTGGGATGGTGGCTGTCCATTCCCTATGTCATTTATATGGGTATATGGACATGTCGCATGTCCATCATCATGGTGTGGACAATGTCCTTCTGCAAGGTAGGCAGCATGCTGCATGGTGGGGGTGTGTATGGTGCATGCTGGTATCACACACCCATGCATAAACATTACCCCTGACAGGTGCTATGTGCTGTAATATTGTTCAACACAGTGCTGTATATGCCCGCACGGTGATATCCCGTGCACATGGATGATACCCCGACCTGACATGGGTACCTCATATGTCTACATCCAGTGCCTGCTGTCACCACCATGTCGGCGGGTGCACCGCACAGCACCATCCCTTCCACAGTGACCATGGTGTTGAGCACAGCTGAGGTATTCATTTATGGGGACGGGGATGTTCACATAGCGGTGGCAATGCTGGTATCATCCATCAGACCATAACCTTATGACACACACCTCACACACACAGCCCATTCAGTATGTTGTTCACAACACTGACACAGCTATACTGCTAGGCCAGGTCCATTCCCAGCCGTACATACACAGATGCATAACATGTCTCTCTGTGGCATGGGCTACAATGATGGTGGGGTTCAACACATACCATGTTCGACTGTAGCTGGCGCTGATGTTCTGTGCACATGTCAACACATTAACCCTGTTCTACTGTAGCCAGCGGTGATGTGCTGTGCACATGTCAATGCTGCACATTGTGTTGATGTCTGTCAACAGGCCACTGGTGGAACACGCAAGGGTATTTGTAATCAAATATACATGCCGCCCTGTACAGCTGTACTGCTAACATCTCAGGTGCTAATGTGTCATGGACATGCACACCTTACCTGGAAAGGTGATAGTGCATTGCCACCCGTACTCATCACCTCTTGTGGGTTGCTATTATCCAACACCCTATTTGTATTGTATTGTCAAGCTATGCACCTGTGCAGGACATGTGAGCATGTAATGCTACTGCGTACCTTTGCACCCATTGCACAACATGTCACACAAGTACACTGGCAGTCATACACTTCACAGCTTGCTGATGGTACGACAGGTGTTGTACACAATTAACACATATCCTGTGGGACATGGTTGTATGTACAGGCATGTCCAACCATCACGTACCAGTGCTACCCCTATATGACGGATATGTCGTACATGTGGCAATACAGCAACTGTCACATGTACTCGTGCAATGCCCCCTACCACCGCATGCAGCGGTACTGCCTGTGGGAGATGTGCTTCTGCATCCATGCTGTGCCCATAGCTGTCAGTTGTACATCATTACGTGCAACGTACCTCATTTGGTGTTCTAGCGGGTGCATGATCATCACGGCACCACATTGGAAGGGTCAGTCAAACAGTCATTGTTGTACATGATTTACATGCCAGCCATGGCTTACTAGATGGGAATCATTGCAATTCATTGGGATATCATATTTATACATTAAAGCAGCGTATTCCAGCCATCATATACCCTTCCTAGATGACACTGTTAGGCAGCCAGTAGTAGGTGTTCTACGATCTGCACATTAGTCACACAGTACGAGGGCTACTGTTACCCATTCTGGGGACAGGGTGCTGACAGCTGTGGATGGGGGTAATGCTGTCGACAACCATGACTGCACCTGATGGTTACGTCTGGATGGGTAACATTCACAACACACACCGAACATCACGTAGTAACACATCATCTACAACAATGGACATTCCTGCAAGAACAATGTATGCAATATGTCTGTATGACCACTGTAGGCACCACTGGTGGCCCCCAGCATGGCAGTCAACATCAGTGTATATCCTGCAGACTCATGGGTTACACCATTCACAACACACCAGTCACGGATGACGCTGTTGTGAATCACACTGCAGTTCCACACATCATGTTACACAAGGCATCATGCACTGAGATGTTGCGGACGGGTGAACACCTCTGAAACTCAACATACGCACACATGACACATCACCTGGTACAATATATCTCTCATACATCATGTTATTGTGACTGCCCTGTGATGGCAATACACAGACTACGTGTACTGGGACATGCAATGGCTCACCGGTGTTATACCCCTCTGGGTGTGTGTCTAGCCATGGTGTACAGTCAGCAGTGGTCTGGACACGGGGACACTGTACATTGACCTACTGTGTCACTGCAACAGTTGCCTATGCTCCTACTGTTATAGTACAGGCATGTGGTATCTGACCGCTATGACAGTCCTGATCAAACACAATTCTGTGGCACTCATGACCTGCAGCCATCGGCCTGGGGTGTAGAGCACACATGTACATCATCACATGCTATATTGCCTCTCTGGCAGTTTCACATAACTGTCACCGGCAGGGCTGTAACTGGCAGGCACGGCATGGGGTCATGTGGAACAATGCTTGCATCTTCCACTGTGATGCACACAAGCGGGGCACACACACTATTGCACCACTCACATATCTCTGCGGTGACTGGGACCTGCCTCCATGCTCTGCGCAGCACACCTGCGATTACGGA
The DNA here is from genome assembly GCF_019279795.1 of Protopterus annectens. Lineage (NCBI taxonomy): Eukaryota > Metazoa > Chordata > Ceratodontiformes > Protopteridae > Protopterus > Protopterus annectens. Next base: position 213,005,739 of record NC_056751.1, read on the forward strand.
TTGTACATGGACCGTAACTTCCAGGCACATACCTGGACCAGAACACCCACAGATGAGGGGTTCACACATCACACAGTGTTTTGCACACATCCTGGATAGTTGCTTAACACAATGCATCATAGGTGCTCCATGTGCAGATAACCGTGTTTGTGACCGCTATACACATTGTAACATGCGACAGAGTCGACAGTGTACACCACAGGTTACATACCGCCTGTGTTGTTATAGTGTACATTGGGCCTCAGACAGCTACCACTGCTGTGTGCTGACAGTAACCCACACTTCCCTGGGATAGACACCCATGTACCTACACATGCTTGAGTCATGCACTCCGCTCAGCTGGGTGAAACAATACACAGCACATACCATACCTACACTACCCTTAGCATGAACACTACCTCCATGTGACTGGTGTGACACACCTGGGTTATCCCCTCTTTGGTGGATTCAACACATATGCTACATGGCCTTGCTAGCCACACCCTGAAAACACACCCATCACAGCATGCACGGAACATGTGTACTACAACAACTACTACGGACGTCTGCTGACAGCAGTTGTTAACATCATGACACCCAAGCAGATGTACACTGCACATACATATGCTGACACATACCACAGTGCGCTGCAGTAGCATGTACACAATTGCAGGAATCATGCTATTCCACACAGAGACATGGCGGTACTGACCAGTTCACAGACGCCACTGTGGTGGTCATGTTCCATGCACATATGTACAACCACATGTACAGGCTGTTGCACAGTGATGTACATTCACATGTGTGGGGTGCATCACTTTTCTGCCATGGTGGGTCCCCAAGGTCCATCATCACATACTCCAAGGCTAGCTACCTAAACATGACTGCCGTACATTGCGGCGTGGGGCCTCAGGCATTGTGGTGGTATATCAGTATTCTTTGGCAACATCCACATCAGATGTCACATACAATAGTCACCCAAGCATTGCAGACCGAGTTAATGTTGGCGACGTGCCAGGCGATGGCGTACTTAACGACAATACACCCTCTCACTCACTACAGGGTCGCAATCCGTACATGGCCATCGTAGTGTCCCTGTGGTCACATACACAGTACTGACATGCACACAATATGTCCTGGGACACTGGCCCAATGTCACCTTCCAATGTCCCCGGCTGTAATGTCCCACCAACCTGTTCGGTATATGTCTCCACACCAGGCCACTATATTCACTGCTAGCCTTTTGTCGGACATTGTGGACCCTGACTGCCGCACAGCGGCATTTATCGCACTACACATGGGTGGCACTGCATTGCAGAAGTGGGACTATAGTCATACACCCATGACTGGACCATTCTGCATGGCAATGGGGCACATCCTCAGGAACATGATTCCCACACACATTAATGGCCTCCAGTCCTTTCCTAGCACCCGTGTTGGGCTTGTGTATGCCGCAGCAAGGCACATACACATGCTGGCCACCTGTCATACAGTTGCATGGGCAGTTGAGGATGGTACGGAGGCCGACACATCATACGTTGTCCTCACATTGCCTTTCAGCAACATTCCACATTCTGGTATTGACAACATACACATCCACCTGCACATCATACCCTGTGTCTCCGGATGTTATGCTATGTGGCTCATGGACTGTACACACAGTGGTGCCAGCATACCATAGTACCTACTACATGTCAGGTACATATTGCATTACACAGTCCTCAGTCATAGGGCCACTCATGTTCACTATATGCTTACATACGGAACATGCTGTCACAGAGTACTGTCCATGCCTATATTTCCCACACCTACATACCAAGCGCCATTATTGCTCCACCAGCTCATACCAATACCAACCATACGGGTGTCAGTGTGGCGGATACTTCATATGTGTATCATGGCATCAGGATGCATGACACATGGTGCATGCACATCACCTTTGCATAACAACATTCACCCACTGACTATCACATGGATAGTGGTCCCGTACATACATATCACATTGTACATGGTTGCAGTACACACACATATGCCACACACAGTCCTGTGTTTACCGTATTCCACTGTGGCATGGATATCCTTCTGCAAGGCCACACCTATCTGTACTGTGTGTGATGCTGGTACATAGGTAGCCATTGTACCTGTGAACTACACACATCTACACACAGTCAAGGGTACAATACCACATTTATGGTGTACCTTCAACAACAGCTACAGCTTTACATGGCACAACATTGACATGCCACGATGTTTACTGGGCTCAGACAGTTTACATATGCTGACATACGGACAACACATCTGTACACATCTGCATACCACATACTCAGGGGTGTCTTCTGCTCTGACACGGCCCATGTCCTCCACATTAGTGATGCATATTTATTTTATTTTTATTTTATTTTTATTTTACATTTGTTGACCGGGCTAGTCTAGCTGGATAGATGTCCATTTTCAGTAGAGGCCGGGAGAAAGCTCCACACACAGAGGAAAAAAGCCCAATAGAACAAAGTAAACATCTTTGTAACATATGACTAAGATAGAAGACTGTCCAAAAAGGACAGGTTACATAACGACTACAGTAGGCAGAGAAAAATACAAAAATATATATATATATATATATATATATATATATATATATATATATATATTATATATATATAAAACTATACTCCTCATACATGCCATCTGCGGTGGGCAGTGTGAACGGAATGCTCCTGGATATGTGCACACACGCCACACTGCATGGGCTGGGCTTCTGTGTTGCTTCCACGAACACAACACACGCCATGCTATGGAACATAGGTCCTGTGTACATCCCGCAGGGACACACGGTAGCACTGTTCATGTGATACCTCCCTTGCTGTTTGAGTGACACGTAGTCCTGGTAGAACCACAGCAGTGGTACTGTGTAGTGGTGCAGTTGACACCTGCCTCTGCTGTTCACAGGACACTACCATGGAGAGGTGACACTACTGTGTACACTGCCCATGTGCTTACACGTGGACCTGCCAGACTGCATTGTTGCCCACTGTGCACCTGTGCAGCTACTACAAGTCCTTTGGGCATGGTTACTTGGTGTCCCTTCCATTTAGACTAGCTATCATGCTACTACTCTGTCCCATACCTACAGGCCATATGTATCCTGTTATTGTACATTCAATAGGCGATACCTGTGTTATGTATGATATGCCTGTGATACTGTGTATGATATCTGTCATATCTACCTAGACAACTTTACATTACACATATTTCACATATTATCCTCTAATGCAGGGCATACTTGCACGTCGGCCACACCTTACATATGACATCAATGGTATATGCTCATACACATGCGTGCTGTGACAGTATACATACATGTACTATCCCCTGCTATGGCGCTTCCTTGTTGGACATCCACTGCCACCAACGGCATGTGGTATGGCATTGTTCTCTTTAATGCCCTCCTGTGGCATCCCTTGTGGTGTCTCCGCTGTGTACATGATGTCCCACTGCTGTACACACGGTGTCTACAAGCATTGGTATGCTCAGCAAGATATCACTACATAACTACCTTTCACCACTTTCTGCATTACGGACAAGTGTAATTAATTACAACCACCATTCCAATACAGTACAGCTTATTAATACAGATCATGCGTTACACAACCTTACATATCGTGTGTTCTACATACCTTGTTGGTGTGTCGTTCCGTGTATCGTGTATCGTTTTTCCATTTTCTTTCGTTTTTGGTAGTACAATGCTATTTTGGTATGAGCATATGGTTTGAATATCCTGAGAGTCATCCTTATATACGTTGATACCTGCAACATGTGGATTCATCCCACCAATTGCTGTTCCTCAGTGAGTAATTACGTGCATATCACCTGTGCATCTACTCCATTCGGAAATTACGCGTCGATACAGGGGTATAATTGAAGTCTCCACCTGGGCGTTGGCTATTTGTCCTACCTTCGTGGAGATGGTCTGTATTGTGTTATGTTATGTGTAACTGCAACTGCTATGCGTAGCGAAATGTATATTTTGAAGTCATGTCACCCGTGGATTGTGTGTGACAGGTGTAGTATGTGGTTCGACATGTGGGTGTACCTGTCCTGCCGACGACTGATAATGGGGTATTGCATTCAGAACTGTAACATGGCTGTTGTATTCCTTTATACAATGCATGCAAGTATGCATCCGCCTTTAATTGTGTCTCCCACGCGATATGTTGTGGTTATGCAGATGTTATTGACTGACTGTATGTTTGTGCTGCTATTACGGTTTGTATTCCTTTAATATCTACGGTGGGGGATATCGGTGGTTGTATGTGACGGATACGGGTTGTAGGCCTTGCATCTCTACATGGACAGTATAGTTGTCTGTGTGCTCCATCCCTACTTGGAGAGGTAACAGTTAATAGTCTTTTGTTATGGGAGTGTGGGTTGGGCTGTTGTTAATTGGTTCCGATATCATCTGCACGTGGCCTTGCTGCATGTATACCTCCGTAACTTCTGTGGTATATCAGCAGCTATGTGTACGGGAGTAATTACGTGCATATCACCTGTGTATCTACTCCATTCGGTAATTATGCGTCAATACTGGGGTATAATTGGATTCTCCGCCTGGGCGTTGGCTATTTGCCCTACCTTCGTGGAGATGGTCTGTATTGTCTTATGTTATGTGTAACTGCATCTGCTATGCATAGGGACAAGTATATTCTGCATTCAAGTCACCCGTGGATTGTGTGTGACAGGTGTAGTATTTGGTTCGACATGTGAGTGTACCTGTCCTGCCGACGAATGATAACGGAGTATTGCATTCCAAACTGTAACATGGCTATTGTTTGCATTTATACAACGCATGCAATTATGCATCCGCCTTTAATTGTGTCTCCCACGCGATATGCTGTGGTTATGCAGATGTCATTGACTGACTGTATGTTTGTGCTGCCATTACGGTTTGTATTCCTTTATTATCTACAGTGGGGGATATCGGTGGTTGTACGTCACGGATATGGTTTGTGGGCCTTGCATCTCTACATAACCAGTATAGTTGTCTGTGTGCTCCATCCCTACTTGGAGAGTTAACAGTTAATAGTCTTTTGTTATGGGATTGTAGGTTGGGCTGTTGTCATGTGGTGTCGGTATTGCCTGCAGGTGAGCTTGATGCATGTATACCTCCATAACATCTGTGGTATATCAGCGGTTATGTAATGCGTGACAACTATCCCTTGTCAGTCTGTCCCAGATATTTGCAGTCATTGTGGTCCTGTTGTTGGGATAGCTTGTTTGCCAGTGGTTGCCACATATTCAGATGGGAATTGATTGTGTGACACTTGTAGAACACACACCGGTGTTTACGGGCCAACACGTGGCCACGGTCAGTACTGGGGTAGCACATACATATTTCCACGATACATACCTATTGCTGTGTGGCTTTGCCAACATATCATATTGCATGTAACATATCTGTGTCGTACATGCAGGCATGACTATTACATACGTCCTTTCCATTTCTTATGGGGAATATTCCTGTGCTACCATCTGGGACATATTCACTTTGTATCGTTCTATGTCACGACAAACCTAGCCAGGGTGGGGCTGTCACTACTACTGTGGGACTAGTAGTGAACATATGCCTGAGGCTAGTTTACCGTATGCCTACACCTAATATTCTGCTCTGCCTCTAACTTGGCACCAACATACACATGTTGCAGACACACACACATTACACTCACACAGCGATGCACACGGCACCCTCAGCGCACACGTACACATACTAAGGCACTCACGGGGACGGTTGCACACAGTACCTATGTGGACCACAACACCGGTGACGGTGTCTACCTTTCCCTTCAAATCATCATACTATTACACGTGCATGTACTGTTACAGTACTGTGTTCTGGCGGTCTTTCAGCCTTGCGGTTATGCATATCGGTATGTTACACGTTCCATGGTTGGTGGTATCCTCTTATTTTGAACCTCCCGGATGTTCAGATTGTCGTTGCACTATGTATACTATGTACAGATATCACGGGATACCTCTCAGTCACCTTATATCCCTCTAATTCCCTGTCTTATCTGTATTATATATATGTATATGTGTACATATTTATCTATCTATATATATATATATAGATATATATATATATATATATATATATATATATATATCATATATATATATATATATATATATATATATATATATATATATATATATATATATATATATATATATATATATATATATATATATATATATATATATATATATATATTTATATGTATACATCTTGCGGCGACCATGGCAGGCACACAGCAACGCCATATGCTGTAGGACTCATGTACTGTTCAGGTGTTGGCGTCACATGTTCCACTGGCTGTTGGGTTTACAGTGTTTGGGGGCTGCCTATGTTGGAGTCACACATAAGACCACCCATACATTACACTTTACAGGTGGTCATGTTTGTGTGCCGTCCATTTCACTGTGTGTGCAGGTGGGGAGGTGTCAGTCCATGGGGACTACGCTGTCAGAGTATGTGCTATACGTTCCCTCTTTGCCAAGGCATAGGCATATTGGGTACGCCTCCGTCTGCCTACTGGGGCTGGCACAGTGTGTTCCTGGTCCGGGACCCTCTGTGCCTGGACTGGCCTTGACAATTGTGGTGGGCTTTGTGGCCCTTCACCATTATGTCCCTGCAGCAGCTGCTTCCGCAGGATCATATCATGTAGCATGGCACATACTATGAATATGTGGGCACATGTGCCTGGAGAGTACTGCAAGGCTCCACCAGATGTATCCAAGCACCAGAACCGTGATTTCAGCATCCCGAACACACGCTCTATGATTATTCTAGTTTGTGCGTGTGCCTCATTATGGCGTTCTTGCATGTGTGTGTGTGCATTTCTGATGGGAGTCATCATCCACGGCTCCAGTGCATAGCCAGCATCCCCCACGAGATGGCCTTGTGGGATGTCCCCCCTGACAAATACCTGGCACAGCTGTGAGGCATGCCAGATATGGGAGTCGTGGTAACTTCCAGGGCTGCCAGCACACACATCCATGATAATGCCCTGGGCATTGCACACAACCTGGCAATTGATGGAGTGGAATCCCTTGCGGTTTATGTAGCGTCTACCCTGCTCGCCAGGTGGTGACTTGATTTGTATGTGCGTACAGTCTATCGCACCCAGTACCTCCGGGTATTGTGCCACCTGGTGGAAGTGGCGCATATTGCTAGCCAACTCCTCCTGAGATCTGGGCATGTGGTAACATGGCATCCAGGAACTGGTGTAGTACCCTGGATGCTGATGCCTGTGAGATGCCCATTATATCTCCAGTTGGCCTTTGAAAGGTACCTGTGGCCAGTATTCGCAAGCTTACACATACCTTTGTGTCCACTGGGATGGTTTCCCCTGTGTTGTTTCTTGTTCTCAGGCGAGGCCGGCACAGCTCCACTATTTGCTGTAACATGTCCCTGTCCACCCTGTAACGCTCCACTATCTCCTGGTCAGGTAGCCCCTGGTAGGTTACCCTTGGTCTGAACACTCTCCTCCTCCTCCGAGGCCTGCGGTGGTTGTCGGCACCCTCCTCCACAACACCGTCTGTCTCTAACACATGCTGATGGATCACAGCTACGACAGCACCCAACATGTACATTTTAAAAGTTCCCCGTGTGTTTACACCTATGGTGCGGCATTTGGGAATACACGGCTGTGTGTTGTGTGCATTCACACTTTATACTATTGTGCTGTGCACACCGATGATGTCATAGGGTGTGTTTGTACGGCCGTATCTAAGGGTTATCTTCCGTGTTTTACCGATGGAACTACAATGGTGTTGCCTTTGGTGTTGCATTACTCTTGCCTGCCATGGATTACCTTTCGACCTTCCCTTACTATTTCTGCACGTTGCACCTACCATTTTCTGGCATTCATCCTGCAGAGCACTGTAATTTCTACTTTCATGGACATGGCATATCATGCGTTTTGTGTGCTACTGCCGTTGTGCTGCCTGTCTGCTTTGCTCTGCTGTGTCAGGTCTTCTGTCTTTGCAGTCTGCTACCTCCCCTACTTTCTTTGCATTCATATGCCTCCCCTATCCCGTTTTGCAGGTTTCTGCATGCAGAGTTGTCAGCTGCCGCCGATTGGCCTTCGTGGGTTGATTAGTGTTTATTGCTCATTAGTACTCCAATTACACTTCTTCCGCATTTCCTTATATTCTTCACATCACCTTCCTGTTTTCGATATTGTTTGCGGGGCGTGCATCACATGACTAGGTTCCGGGAACGTTGACATCCTCGTACACATGCACTTTTGCGCGCATTGTGTGCTCTCAGCTAAACTATTACCCCACACCCCGGTCCTGCAGCTTTGATTTGCGATGTACAGCCCAGGTTTGCTGTGCTCCACTGTGCTTACTGCTACGGTGGCACACCCCTCTGCAGATGTCATGTATTCCCTCTGAGCCACTCCTCAGTGTATTACCGCTGCGCCGTTTGGTACAGCCTTACTCCGGCGGGGAATTTGCGATTCAGTATTATCTGCCTCATTTGCATGGCATTGACTACTAATTCATAGTTACCACGCCGAAGACTGCCGCAAGTCCTTGGCAACCCTTGCACCGTGGTTGTGGCATTCCATGCATACCATGGTGTATTATGCTGTGGACCTGATGTCTATTACGATGCTGTTTTATAACATTGTCATATTATTTCATTATGTTGCACCTTCCACACGCATGTCCTGCGGTTCTGATGTGAGTTACTGTAAACATGCCATTTAAGTTGTTATTTACGTGTTGTGCATGTTTTCTTTTGCCATTGTCTGTCTATTTCGCCATTGGCATATGTTAGCAGTGTGATACCTGGGTCTGACCCTCTTCCGTTACTTCAATGTTATGTTTGGGAAAATGTAAACCGTTTTTTTTGGTTTACATTGCCGTGGGCTTATGCTACGCCTGCACCACTTTGTGAATCACTATATGCCTTCATTTGCATGGTGACACACCGCACATGGGGTGTTTAGCATACCTACGCCGGGGGCTGCACAGATCTGGCAGACGCTGGTAGTGCACATGGAATTGGATCGTACCTGAATTGCTCGGCGGCCATATTTGGCATTGTAACGCCTACGCTATGCGTGCGCCTGGCGCAAGGTTCATGAATCCCGGGGTCTATCTATATATGTGAGTGTATGTATGCATGTATGTGTATATATATATATATATATATATATATATATATATATATATATATATATATATTGTTGTTGTGTCTTTCGACTTTTCCCGGTTAGGGGTCGCCACAGCAGAACTCTGGTCCGCTAATGATTGGTAATAGATTTTTACATGCTGAGTTGCTGGCCCTGACTCACAACCTTCAACGAAGGTATGCCCATTCACGCATGTCTCCACACAGAAGATGCTCTAGCTGAGAATCGAACGGGACAACGTCTTACTGCTGTGAGGCGACAATGCTACCACAGCACCACCACCGCAGTATGCATGTGTGTGTATATATATATATATATATATATATATATATATATATATATATATTTATATATATGTATGTATGTATGTATTTATTTATACACACACACACACACACACACACACACACACACACACACTCACACACACACACACATACACACACACACACATATATATATATATCTATATATATATATATATATATATATGTACATATGCATATATATATATATATATTTGTAACACGAAAAGGACAAACTAGAAACAATGTAAAAAAGGCCAAGCCACACAGTGAAAAGAATAGATAGCCAAGAAAAAAACCTTCTTTTACGCATTTCGTTCACATTTAATTGCACATGAACTTCATCAGAAAAGGTTTTCACAATACAAACTGTGAATAAATACATACAAATGAATCACATGGTCTACAAATGAACCAATGAGCTAAGCACAACATAAAGAATACCATTAAATAGAGTCATTTTCAATAATTAACTAACTAATAAAAGAACTTATAAAGTCCTCATAATATGTTTGTTAAAACATTTATATCTTATTTAGTTGTAAGAAGCATTCGATATTAATGACATCATTCAACCCAGGTGGTTGATCTGCATTCAGCATTATCTGCCATAATGCTTCCCTACATTCTAAATAAACCTTAAAATTCCCAGCTAATAAATGTGATTTCACTCTTTCCAGCACAGAAAATCTAAATTTTTTTTTTTTTGAACAAACTACAAACTGAGGCATGCCTAGCAAGAGCGTTAGACAAATCTTTCTTCCTAATAGCCAAATTATGTTCGTAAATCCATTTATGTAATGCCCTTATGGTTTTGCCTACATAAAATTGTTCACACGAGTCACAAATTACCACATAAACCACAAATTGTGTATTACAAGTGTAATGGCCATTACTGTAAATTGTCTTTCTAAGATGTTTAAAAAAAATTGGAACTATTTCCTGATATATATCTATATTGCTTGCAACTATTACATGGGAAGGTACCATGACAAATTACCTCATCTTTGGGATGCCTAACTGTTTCGACTATTGTCTTGATGCTAATAGTCTTTTTATATGTAAATACTGGTGCTTTCCCAATAACTGAACACAATTCATTATTACCAAGTACAACCTTCCAATTATTAGAAATAATGTCCCTAATCCAGGCCATTTCATTCGATATTGGAATAGGAAAGGCTAAACTAAAATTGTCAAGTTTACTTGTTTTGTTTCCACCTCTAAAATTAGAATTGGAATTAAAAGTGCACAAAATGGGACATGCAACACAAGATCTTAACACCTGCACTTCATTTAATATTTCCTTAACCCAAACACTATCATAACCTCTGTTGACAAAAAAAGAAGCAAGCTTCTCAGTCTCTCTATGGAATTCCACGTCATTGCTTGTCAATCTACTCAACCGGATAAATTGTCCTTTCACAACCCCTCTTTTCATAAATTTAGGATGCAAACTATCGTGATGTAAATACTGATTGACAAAGCTGTATTTTCTGAAGATATTACTCACAAAGTCATGATTCTCTAGGTTTACACCAAGGTGTAAGTCCAAAAAATCAATACACTCTCCAAATTGACCAATCGTGAATTTTAGAAATTGTGTTGAAGCATTCAAGTGCTTCACAAAATCATGAAATGATTCCTCATCACCACTCCACAGAAAAAATAAATCATCTATGTATCTTTTATAAAATAAAATGTGGTGAGCTAGATGGTGAGGGAATAAAAATTTAATTTCCCACATGGCCATCACTAAATTGGCAAAACTAGGAGCAACACGTGAACCCATTGCAATGCCAGAAATTTGCTGAAAATACATATCTTCAAACTGAAAAAAAATATTTTCTAAGGTAACATCCATCAAAGTGCATGAGGTGTTCACTAAACTATTTTCCATATTAGTGTAACCAGTGAGATATTCCCTCAAATACTCTACACCAATTTCTTGATTGATACTCGTGTATAATGACACCACATCCAAGGAAGCAAAATGAAAGATGTTTCCATCTATAGTGATTTCACTCAACTGTTCTAACAGATGCCAAGAATCTCTCAAAAATGACTTAGTTTGTTGCACAATTGGATTTAACCATTTGTCCATCCACATAGAAATAAATTCAGTTTTTGACCCACTAGCCGAAACTATCGGTCTAAATGGGATACTACGATTAGCTTTGTGAAGCTTGGGTATACCAAATATTTTCGCCAGTCTTGGAAATTCATTGTTCAAAAAATCAAAGGTTATGCTGTCTATGTTCCCCTGAGTTAATAAGTCAAACAATACAACATCAACCTCTCTAAAACTTGCCAAAATAAATTGCTTGGTTACTACTTTATAACAACTTTTATCACAAAGCATAGACTTCATTGCTGTACTATAATCATTAGCTTCCATTACTACAATTGTACCTCCTTTATCGGCTTTCATAATACGCCAATCACTCGTTTGCAATGTAATTCAAAGCCTCTCTTTCTTCAAAAACCAAATTATCAATATAGTTGCCACTGTGGTGATTCAAATTTCTGAATTCCTGTTCACATATTTTTCCAAATACAGATAAAGTTGAATTTAACAAAGGGTTATATGTACTTCTTTTCCTTAACCCACCTTTGTCAGATTCAGCCTGTACTACCCCATCAAAAATGTACTTCAATTTAACTTTCTCAGATATAATTTGAAGTCAACAATAAGTCTGGGAACATTAACATTATTAGAAGGAACAAAAGTAAAACCTTTCTGTAAAACAGAAACAACATTGACAGGCAAAGTTTCATGAGTTAAATTCAATACATTAATGTTGTAATTCAGTTCCTTTTCCGATTTTTCCCCCTTCCTTTGTTCCTTGTTTGTACTTTCCCAGACCATTTCGGGACTTTGGTGTTCCCTGCTTTGTCTGTTAAAAAAGGAACATTCTTATTGCCAGCAGAAACAACACTAGCAAACGAAGCATTGGTATTGGTACTATTAGTGACTGCAGTGTCATTTGGAAAAATGTTGTCAGTTAAAACATTCTTCCACAGTAATCACATTATTGTTTGCCTGATTGTCAATGTTAGATACAATGTTCTTATTCTGTCCATTTGCCATACTACTGTCAACTAACTTTTTCTTGATGGAGTAAGCAATATTGTTTTTATATGCTAAAGTGTCCCGTTTTAATTTCTTTTGCTTCCTATCTACTATGGAAGCTCGAACTCTTTCAAGTTTTGCGTTAATGCCAAAATATAAAGTCGCTAACTGACCAAATGCTTGAGACGCCCTGATTTTAGAGTCTAAACATTCAGTTTCCTTTTTAAGTATCACCAAATCAGCTTTATAATGTTCAATTAGCAATTTCATAAACGCCAAACCCGTATTATTAAATAACTCAACCAACTGTTGATAAAGTTGGTCACCTTGTGTAACACAATTCGGAAATTTGAAACATCTCAGTCCAAATGGAACGTACTCTAAACAGACATTTTCCTCGAGATAAAAAATCTCCAGTTGTAAAGATACACATTTAGAACATAACTTTTCTAAAGAAAAAATGTCTTTTTTGCATGACAAAACTATATCTGAATTAGATAGACTAGCGTTAGAACTTACTTGTTTGTCGCTAGTATCAAAAGATGAAATAAACGGATTATCCATAGCTTTGAATGTTTGTTCAAAAACTTTTTCTTTACAAATGATAACATCCTGCGCCCTTGTAACTGGAACGCCAACTTGAGGTGAAACCAAACCCGATGCAGTTTCAACAACCATAGATGTCACGTCATTCACATTGCTGGAAAGATGATTGGAAGAAGCTCCTTTGGTTCCTGGGCAAACCGAAGTAGCATTCACTTTCACATTAGTGTTAGCAGCTCCCATCTGCCGGGCCTGAGCGTCACGAACAGCTTCTGCAACTGTCAGATGGATAAGATCCTGTAACGTACTCCCTGACTCAGGAACTGAATGGGTACTCAAATTCAATAACACATCCTGGCTAGAATCTTCACTCGCCATGCCTGGCCAACAAGTAAACACTTGTAACACGAAAAGGACAAACTGGAAACAATGTAAAAAAGGCCAAGCCACACAGTGAAAAGAATAGATAGCCAAGAAAAAAACCTTCTTTTACACGTTTCGTTCACATTTAATTGCACATGAACTTCATCAGAAAAGGTTTTCACAATACAAACTGTGAATAAATACATACAAATGAATCACATGGTCTACAAACGAACCAATGAGCTAAGCACAACATAAAGAATACCATTAAATAGAGTCATTTTCAATAATTAACTAACTAATAAAAGAACTTATAAAGTCCTCATAATATGTTTGTTAAAACATTTATATCTTATTTAGTAGTAAGAAGCATTTGATATTAATGACATCATTCAACCCAGGTGGTTGATCTGCATTCAGCATTATCTGCCATAATGCTTCCCTACATTCTAAATAAACCTTAAAATTCCCAGCTAATAAATGTGATTCCACTCTTTCCAGCACAGAAAATCTAAATTTTTTGATCAAACTACAAACTGAGGCATGCCTAGCAAGAGCGTTAGACAAATCTTTCTTCCTGATAGCCAAATTATGTTCGTAAATCCGTTTATGTAATGCCCTTATGGTTTTGCCTACATAAAATTGTTCACACGAGTCACAAATAGCCACATAAACCACAAATTGTGTATTACAAGTGTAATGGCCATTACTGTAAATTGTCTTTCTAAGATGTTTAAAAAAAATGGAACTATTTCCTGATATGTATCTACATTGCTTGCAACTATTACACGGGAAGGTACCATGACAAATAACAGTAACATCTTTAGAAAATCTAGCTTTGTCAATCAGTATTTACATCATGACAGTTTGCATCCCAAATTCATGAAGAGAGGGGTTGTGAAAGGACAATTCATTCGGTTAAGTAGATTGACAAGCAATGACGTGGAATTCCATAGAGAGACTGAGAAGCTTGCTTCTTTTTTTGTCAACAGAGGTTATGATAGTGTTTGGGTTAAGGAAATATTAAATGAAGTACAGGTGTTAAGATCTTGTGTTGCATGTCCCATTTTGTGCACTTTTAATTCCAATTCTAATTTTAGAGGTGGAAACAAAACAAGTAAACTTGACAATTTTAGTTTAGCCTTTCCTATTCCAATATCGAATGAAATGGCCTGGATTTGGGGCATTATTTCTAATAATTGGAAGGTTGTACTTGGTAATAATGAATTGTGTTCAGTTATTGGGAAAGCACCAGTATTTACATATAAAAAGACTATTAGCATCAAGACAATAGTCGAAACAGTTAGGCATCCCAAAGATGAGGTAATTTGTCATGGTACCTTCCCGTGTAATAGTTGCAAGCAATGTAGATACATATCAGGAAATAGTTCCATTTTTTTTAAACATCTTAGAAAGACAATGTACAGTAATGTGGTAGTTCTGTGGGGTAGATGACTTCCCAAAGGATACATTAATGCAGTTTTTAGGATTGAGTTTCAGTCCATGGTTTTGGTGCCAGTTATTTACTTGGAATAAAACTTCTATCAGGATAGCTAAGCCTTTTGTGGATTCAATGACTGCTCCTAACTTGCAGTTATCTGCAAGCTTAGTTAGCCAGAGCACTTTAATATTAGATTTTACTTCAGAAAAGTAGATGCAAAATAGGAGAGGTCCCAGCAAGGAACTTTGGAGGATTCTACTTGCAGTTGGTCTCTTTGTGGAGGTAACTTTCCCTATTTTGATTATCTGCATCCTGTCTGTGAGCCAGTTGGCAAGCCAGTGGGTGACATAGGGATTTATTCCCAGTTTATTTAGCTTTTTTGTATGTCTAAGTAGGGAATTGTGTCAAAAGCATTGACCAGGTTGAGGTATGCAGTGTGTACCATTTTGCCCTCACCCATTGCTTTAGTGGATTTTTCAAAAAAAAAAAAAATAATCCACTAGGCTGAGTAGGCATGACCTGCCCATGATGAATAAAAACTGTGTTGGGTCTGGCGTTTTGAGGTTCTCTATGTCCTGATTGATTAATTCCATGATAAGACTTTCCATAGCTTTGTTTATGAGGCTGGCCAGACTTATGGGTCTGTGGAAGGTCCTCCCTTATGCAGTGGAATGACTCTAGCTGTTTTCCATTCACTTGGTACAAAACCATTATGGAGGCTGAGACTCAACAGTGTTGTTAGGGGTTTAACTATATTAGGCTTCATGCTATTTAAGATGGAGCCAGGGATATTGTCAGGACCCATCGATGAAGTATTTTTAGATTTTGATAGTATTTGCAGGACTTGGTCTCATGTGATAGCTGGAGGTATGCCAGTTTCAGGTATGTCTTGAGGATGGTCTACTTCAGTAGTCCGAACGTTCACTTACCTGACTTTCACATTGCTGAGACAAAAAGGGTGACAACCGCATAACACCAACATCCCGGAACACTAACTTTCCACTCCAGGTAAGTAACCACTTGGCCACCATGTTAAATTTTGCCCCTTAACCCTCACAGTAGTGCAATCTTAGAGTTGGCATATTTAGTTAGGAGGGTGTGAGGGCACATGGGTGGGTTTACCTTTTTCAGAATGGCCAAGCAGGTACTTACCTGGAGTTGGTGTTCCAGGATGTTGGTGTTATGCGGTTGTCGGCCTTTTCATCTCGGCAGTATGAAAGTCAGGTAAGTGAATGTTCGATCTACTGAAGTAGACCCCTTGAGGAACAGATGGGGAGACAGGAGTAAAGTTAGAGCTAGATTTTTCAGCCAGTAGGTCCGCTATATCTTCAGCCTAGTTCACAATCAGCTCAGTGCACTGCTGCATTGAACTTTTCAGATTGTGATCATAACTAAAAATGTTTTGTGATTGTTTTTGGTTTGAGTAGCTATTTTACCCTCAAATGTGGCTTTGCTGGATTTTCTTAAGCTCCTAAATTGTTTGCTTAATTCAGTGACAAGCACTCTAACATTCTAGGAATTACTCTTCTTACTTTTGGTCAAAATGACTTTCCTTTTATTGTAAAGCTTGTTGATGTTATGGTTCTACCATGTGTGCTTGCTTTTACTGTTTATTCTGCACTTGTTCCTTTGGGGCACAACTGCATCTATGCAGGTGTTTTCATGCTGGCATACAGTGGTGGTGTCCATTTATGTGCATTCAGTGGAGTTAACTGGGTTTTGTGGGAATATTAAACTTGCCAATGTGAATTGTAACAGTAGGTAGTTTGTCTTAAAGAAATTTCTAAGAGTAAGGGATCTCTGATTTCAGTATTATTTCAAAGGAGATTGCTTTGCTGGTTAGACCTAACAAGTGACAAAGATAAGCAACAGATGGTGCAAGATGCTCCCGTATTATTAAGGACAACATCTAAGATGTTATTCATCCTAGTGGGTATTCTGTCTAATTGTACAATGACATTTGTACTGACAATGTTTAGGAATCTCTGTGCTTTGGCACTAGTGGTGATGTAGGATTCCCAGTCTATAGTTAGATAGTTTAGACCACCTAGGAAAATGGTATTGGGTTTAATACTGAGTAATTCTAGTTCCTCTAGATGTGCATTGTGGCTTTCATTTGTCATAGAGGGAGTTCTACAGCTAGCTAACATTTGGAATGGCATCTTTCTAATAGTCATTTGGACATGATGAAACTCTAGTGTGTTGTGCTGCTTTACCAGGCTTGATGTGAGTCACTTTTGGATGCAGATTGAGAAACCAGCATCTGTTTTTCCCCTCTTGTACAGTAGTTGGTCTAAATGCGTGGAAGGCATTATAGTCCTGCACAGACAGAGTGCTCTCCCCTATTTTAAATCATGTCTTAGTCACTATACAGACATCAATGTCCTTCAGGGTAAGAAGGCTTGTAGGGAGTGGAGTTTCTTGTTTAGTATCCTAGCATTGATCAGTGACACCTTCATATTTTCCTTTGCTTATTTCATTATGTTGGTAGGTTTATCAGGTTGGCATTGCCTAGAAAAGTCTGTATTAAGGTAGACAATGCAGGCCATCCCACATGAGGCAGCATGGTCTGTTGATAATATCCTGCCAGGCTGACAAATATAGGACTATCTTTGAATGACACCAAAAACTAAAACGTTTATTGAAGTCAATTATTTTCTGCTCATATTACTGCATCATCCTTGGTGAAGGTAGATTGCTGCTCAGTGCTAGGCTGATATCTGCCTTGTACAACATATTCTGAGAGCTCCAACATGTCTCTCTTCATGTAGTCCAGGGCAGTACACCTTAAGTTATTGACACCAGCATGAACTATGAAAGGGTCATGCTGGTACTTGTTGTTTAAGAACTTGAGTACATGCATGATCTGATGGATCCTGGAACCAAACAAGAAATTGTCACTTTTTCCTTGCTCAGTCTGGTGAGAGGCACATCTGTATGTCTTATGATGGAGTATCTTATAACAAGAATGTTTGCTTTTGTTAATACCAGCCTTACAGGCAGAACATCTATGAATTTGGAACTTCTTTTGCTATATAACTTTTGGTGGAATGACATTTTATACTACTATGCTTAACATGTAACACTCTGTGAACTGTGTTCAGCCAGAATGTGTTCACACACAGAAAAAAATGTAGCAATTCAAGGAAGTTTTCATTTACTTAGCTGTACAAAACTGTGCCCTTTCATAGTTTTCTGCCTAAGAATTCTAAGCATAAAAGGGTATACAAAAGTAAAAAAGCAATACAAAATTATCATTTCTCAATTAAGTTTGTCCTACTCTTTGACTTTACATTGCAACCCCCTCCTCCAGCCTCTAGTATGACTAGGGTATGGTGCCTGACTGAGAGCTGAACCATATTGTATGTGCAGTTAATATTGTGGAAGAAATGACTGAGATAAATACATGAAAATATACTCGGAGGCTCTAAATAAAAATCTGCAAAAGCAACAGAGACCACCAAAGCAAACATCCAAGCAACCTCCACCCCCAACACAAACCATTAAACACATTTTTCACAAAACCAGTATGCCATGCAATCATAGCCCTTAAGGCACAAATAACATCCCCTTTGGAAAAAACAAAGTACCAACAAACTAACACATGGGCGGTAGTCCCCTAAATATGGAAGATGTAATAACGGATCTGGGGACCCAAGTAGCTAGTAATCTCAGCTTTGATAATCACATTGCCAAAGTGGTTAGAAAATTCTTCTAAGTGACCCACCTAATCACAAAAGGGTTTGCATCCAGATCAAAAGAGGTCATTATGCCCCTCTGCTCATCATTCATCAGACTCATCATAGAGTACAATGCCCCATTTGGGATGTACCTTACAAGACACCTGCAACACCTGGAAAGACCACAGAAGTACCTCACCAAGAGGATCACTGGCCTCAAACAGATGCCCTATGCAGCTCAACTGAAGAAATTCCAGCTGTACTCGGTTGCATACTGCCTACTCAGAGGTGATCTCTGTTTGACATAAAAGGTCATGTCCAACCCAGAATTGATGGACATGCTCCACCTAAAGAAAACATTATCCCCTTGAGCCACCTCTAGGGATCTAAACCTCACCACAACAATAAATAGGATGTTCTGGAGGGATAGATTCCTGTCCCAGAGACTTCCCAGGCTTTGGAACAAGATTCCAATCTACATTAGCAGACCTCCTCACTAACACTCTTCAAACCAAACCTTGATGAGTGAATGTAAACAGGAAGTTTACCCCGGGGATCACTTCAGTGGCTCTGCTGGACAGAGGCACAGGGAACTACTCCTAAAGGGGCGGTGAAAGACAACACATTCTGGCTAGGCTTATAAATGCCTTCAGGCAGATAACCTAGTACCTACCTATGAACCTATGAACCTATATGCAATTATTATACTAATAAATATTGCTCTGGCCTACACAAACAAAATCCTCTCTTTACAAAAACAGACTGCATGCATCTATGCTACTACCAAATGTAATGCAATACTAAATGAAACTATATGAAATGAAATATTTTATTCTATATAAAAACATGAAGAAGTAGTTGTAAGTGCATTCATGCAGATGTATATCTATGATTTACACACACATGCACACACACACACACACACACACACACACACACACACACACACATATATATATATATATATATATATATGTGCAGAATACTATTTTACTCATACATATGTTGCATGTTTATTTATCAGAAAATTATTTTACCACATAAACATTCCACATATATTTATATACAGATGCAGTTCTGTCGACATATATATTTGGGCTTTCTTTTGCATTATTACAATAAAATTGTAGCTATATATTTGCAGTTACACATAATTCTGTAGCAAACACGCATTGTTATAATGGTGTCAGTGGCACAGCAAGTAGCACACTTACCTTTGGTATAAAAGGTTGTGGATTCCATTCCTACACCAGGTAGATCAATTATTGGCACTACAGTGCAGCACAAGGGGGTGCTGCTACTGTGTGTGTCATTGTTTGTATGAGAAATTAAATTGAGGCTCCATCTGCTTGAGTTGGTGGAAGTTCAGGTGTATGTGAAAGATCTCACAGAAACTATTCAAAAGAGTAGCCTTTAATTAAAATCATTCACACTATAATTACAATAGTTATGAGATTTCCACAATTAAATAAAATAGTCATCCAGCAGTGTAGGTCTTGGCTCTAGATGTTTGTCGCTGATGAAATGACACCCTGACCCCATGTGCAAAAATTGGAAAAAGAGGTTATGGATGAATGGATGGATATTTCTACAGATAATTTATCAATCCATTGCTAGATCATATCTTTATACTTTAAATACAAACTACCTGCCCACTCCATTTTCCACAACGAAAATTTAATTTTTTCAATCCCACTTCCCATTAAACATAATCTCTCTTATCCTTTGGTTCCATACTATCTATAACATGTTAAACATGGGCATTAATGCCCTTCTAGCCTGCCAATATACCAAAACAGTCATTCCCATCATAAGTATCCAGACTGTAGTCTAGAACATGCACCAGCTGCTCATCCAGAGAGCCATTTAGCACATTTCTTAGTCCTACAGACTCTTCTACATAGGTTGTCTGATGACTCTCTACTACTTTTTTGATAAACCCAAACATTCCCAGAGGTAGTTGTCTCTAAATGCCTTATATACCTGAATAAGATCTTCTCTTAAATATCTGTATGAGACACTATACAAGATCAGTTATTTTAGTATTTCAAATAATTTAAATTTTCACATCCATGGATCCTTTTGGTATGTTTCTATTTACTCTTTGCAGTTTAGTCATGCTTGTTATTTATAAGGTTTTCATATTGTTATTCCATACTCAAGTTTGATTATAATGTAACTAACAAGTAATGACATCATCATTTATGATTTCCTAGACTTTATAAATCTTTTTATACAGCCTATAGTGCTATAACTATCATTAAACAATTGTCTGATATGATTAGAAAAACTCAAACCTGGACCTACTTGTATACCAGTTTCAATCACTGTGAGCTATATTAAGTATTCACCTTTCAATGTATGTCTTCCTAATCTCATATGCTTAGTTTTTGATGTATTTATTAGTATATTACTCTCCTGTGCCCAAATGGTCAATTTAGTCAAGTTCTTTTGCAGACATGCCCTATCTGTAAAACATGTTGTCAGTTTTCCAAATTTCAAGTCATCTGCATACAAACTGTAGAACACCTCAGATGGAAATGATAGATCTGACAGATACAATCCAAACAACTATAGGCATAGGACAGAACCTTGTGGGACACCCAGACTGTAACTAAGAAGTTAACCTGTCCATTTGCTGTAAGACATTTGCCATATCCTATTTGTAAGCCATGTAGCTATCTATCTTTTCAAGAGTACATCAATACGTAGCTGTTCTAATTTATTGATCAATGTTTGAGTGTGAGCCTATCAAATGCTGAAGTTAATTCTATATAAATTATATTACAACACATTTTTTTCATTCAGAGCTGTTATTATACTATCATATACATCATGTTACAGGTCATGATAGATCTATTTTCAAAATATGCATGCTGCTATATAATTTCAAGTCCCAAGCTTTCTACTTCTGACAATAACTTATCTAATATTACCTTCTCCATTATTTTTCCACAACATGAAAATAGACTTAAGGGTCTGCATGATTCTGGGTTTGACCTATTCCCTTTCCCTTAAAGACAGGTTTAATAAATGCATGTCTCCAGTCTTGAGGAATCTCCTCATATTTATACAACACAGTAAATAATAAATATAACGGTACTGTATGCTCTTGATGAAGTGTTCTCAAGTCATTATTACTAATTCAGTCTTCTCCCTGTGGTTTGTTTGGATCCAGTTTGCATAGCTCTTAGTCAATATAATCTATTTTGATTTCAGTATCTGAGGTTACCTGGATGTCAATAGGACAACTTATCACCCTCCCCTTGTGTAGCCAAACTGTTGTGCCTAAGATTTTGTAAATATGTCTATAATCAATTGTGTCTGAGAATAACATTTAAAATTTAAACACAATTTATCAGTCTGTATGTCTTTACTCCTTCCACATCTTATGTATCTATAAAATGGTTTCCTATTATGCTCAATTTCTTTATATAAAATTTCTTTAATTTTTGAAATTTTGTCTCACAGTATGCTTAGTTTGTCCAGCTTGTTTATTTCAGTTTTCAAAGTTATAGTTTGATCTGTTTTCCATTTCTTATATGTTTTGTCCATATCTTAATCACACATCTTGTTCTTATAGAAATATATCCTCCTGATGTTGTGTGCCTAGATCCTGATGTTAAACATTTTTTTGAATTTTTTGCAGTCAAACAATTTCTCTTTCAAAACTTTCCCCATTCCTTCTGTAATTTTTCCCACTGAACGTATCACTCCAATTAGTTTTACATAGTGACTGTTTTAGTTGCATATAATCTGTTATTAAATGTATGTGCATTGGTTTAGATTTCAATTTGACAGAATTATCAAGCAAGAAATTAACCTTTATAATCCCGTTATCACTAGACGTCAATGGCGGCAAAATCTGACATGAAGTAATAATAATTTCTTTAGGAACACAAACAATGTCTAATATGTTCCATTCCCTGGTAGGATTTTTTTACAGTCTGTAACAATTGGTGTTTATTAACATGCATTGTGAATGCAGTTCCTTACTAATGTTGTTGAATCAATATTAATCCAATGTGTTTCTGATAAATTTAAGGCCCCAGCCACTATTATTCTTCCCTCTTGTGCTTCATGCAAGAAATTATAAATTCCTATATGTAATCAGCACTTGACTTTGGTGGTCTATACACTCTAACAATTGTCATGTATTCTTAGGCTATCTTTATTATTACAGTTACAATCTGTTGTACTTTTTTATCATTGAACATGTAACAATCACATGTCTCATAACTATATTTAATCCCTATCATAACACCTCCATCTGATTTTTGTTAGAATGTTTGTTATAGTAAAAACATTTATACCCTGACAGAACTGGTATGCAGTCATTGTTCTTTAACTGTGTTTCACAAACAAAAACAACATCCTTCTAATGGGACCTTAGCAAATTTTCCAATAAAAAAAAACTTTATTATTAATGTCCATGGAATTAGCAACCATCAGAGATACATATACATTAAATGTTGTTATCTGTAAACTGTTAAATTTCCAACCTGGATAAAATGCTTCCTTGCATTTGTCAAATATTGCACAATATCTGCTGCAAAAATTATCTTTCCTGATCTTGACCACTGCAATCCAGTCTGTCTGAACACATGTACCCAAAAATTAGCCTCAGTTGCTCTGCACATTTCCATTTTTTAAAACAACATTTTTTCCATGCACATATTTACCAAAAAAAATATTTTCAGTCACAGTAACATGTTTCTCCTTTCTATATGTGATTTGTGAAAAATACATACTATACCTGAACAAGCTGTACTATCATTGAAGGGCTGTAAGCTCCCTGTGAACAGTCCAAGAATCCTTAAGGATGAGATCATTTGTACCGACATGAATAAAAACAGTCATACTTCCTTACATTAAGGCATTCTAAGACCTGCCTCACATCCTCTATTTTTGCTCCTGGCAAGCATTACACTATTCAAGCTTCATTATCTTCTCTGAAGACGTAAGTATCAAGTTTCTCCAACAACGGAATCATCAATTACAAGAATATCGTTTCTGACCAGATCTGATGAATCTTCAACTTCTAATTCAGTATTATCCCTCTATCAACTGTTACAAAGGAATGATCTTCATCACCAATGGTCTTATTAATCCCACTGTTTTCATTGCGTATTAAATTCCCAAGTATACAATTCTCACCCAGCTGTCTGTGTACATCCACAGCTTGAGCCATGTAGTCAACATCTGTCTTTCTCTTCTGTTTTCTTACAGTAATGTTCTTCAATCCTTCCATGTTCAATTTCGATTTCTTGTTTTTCACCTGCTCCCTGCCTATTTTTTCTACTTTCTCATTCAGAAAAATTATACCTTTTTTGTAGACTGAAGGTTTTCTGAAAGAAAAATGTTATCATTCCCTGTAAATCTGTGTGTTACATAACAAACAGACATTTATCAGTTTATTTTTCTTCTCTGTTATTTGTTGTGAACTTCTTCCTTTCTTTCTTTCTTTCTCTTTCTTTCTTTCTTTCTTTCTTTCTTTCTTTCTTTCTTTCTTTCTTTCTTTCTTTCCCTCTATACATTCTGAATCCTCTGATTGCCAAATACTTGTATCCAAATTATTGTATATCTCTTAACTATTGCCACAATTTCACCATACTTTCATATTTCAAGAATACATGTTCATTTCTCTCATTTATTTTACAATAATTACATATTCTTTCATCTCATGTCTTATAAGGCATATTTGCTTTAACTGGAAGTTTCCTTACTGCCAATCTCCTTAACAAATCCTGACACTTTTACATGTCTGAATTCTTCCTCTGATAGCTTTAATTTTCTCCACCTATAGATCTTTGCAAAGACACACATAATAGTATCTATGCATAATGATTTCATACCACACTTTTTTTCATTTTCTGTTTCATTTATATTTATTTTCCATAATAATATATTGTCCTGATAGATTTGTAATTCATCATTCAAACAGCCTTTTTTAATGTTTGAAATATCATCCATTTTCTTTAGTATTTACTTTTAAATATTCATTTTTTTTCATATTTTGTCATTTTCTTTTAACCATTTATGGACCTTATACAAATTCAAGGAAGCTTACACTTTTGAGTTTATACAACCTAACCCTCCCTCATCTATGGAAATGTATAAAATGCCTCTTTTAATTGGGTTAAGTCTGTAACTCCAAATAAAGAAAGACATAATATTAAATGCTTCCTTTTCATAATTTAATGGCAAATTAAAGACCCTTGCTATGTAGGCTATCTTAGCCAGCAAAATGGAATTTATTAAATAAGACTTTTTTTTAAAAGATAATCGGAAAGTATTTCATAATGTACACATTTTTCCATTGCATGCCATTTATTTCATATTTGCCAAAGTTTATACCTAAAATTTTTATTCATTCCATGTTAAATTCAATTTTTTTCTGTCCACTCTACAAATCCTAACCCTTTACTCTTTTCTTTATTCAAATATGTGCAAATTGAATGTAAAGATAGACTTAATTCAATACTTTTTTCATACCATCTATATTCTTAGTAACTAATATGATGTCATCTACATAAGATAGCATTATAGGTATTTCATTATGTTCTTTGGTTATGTATCTTATATCTTTCATATCATTGTTTATATAACACACTACAATATTCATTACCAATTTAAATATTGTACTAATCAGTGGACATCTTTACCTTATTCATCTTTTTCTTTATTCTTATTTCTTCACAAAGCCATCCATTGACCATCTGGATATAATTATATTCATATTCAGATACTCATACATTTATTAACTTCCTACTTATATTATATGATTACAGTATTTCTAATAATATACCATTACGAATAGTGCTTAAGACTTTATTCAAGTCTCCAATCATGATTTTTAGTTGTTCCTTTCTCTTTATAATCTCATTTACTCATTTTCTGTCAATAATAATTCCAGACTACCTCTACCTTTAATGCTATATATACTGTACTTTTTATAATACTATTTACTTTCACCTCCATCCTTTTCTGGAAATTTTTCATAAAAATCTTGTAATCTGTATTATTTAAGACCAGAGGTCTCCAATTCTGTATATTTTCTTTATCTGCTTTCATCCATATGAATTTAAATATACCATTATATAATTCCTATCTGTTTAAACTGTGCAACTGTTTTCTAAGCTTTAAGAATTCAGTCCTTACTTTTGTTCTGATCTTTCTTTCCTATTTGTTTCTCTGTTTGTGCTATTCATTTTACTTATTTCTGTACTTGACAAACACTAGCATAGAGCTAAATATCTATTACTGTTGGTGACCTTTGGAGCTTGTAGTACAATTTTTTATTCAGAGAGGCCTACTTGTTTCTTCATGGGAGGGGGATTCAGTCTGGTCTGATCTGACTAGAATTACTGCTACAGGGCTCTGTTTTTTTTTTTTTTTTTTGATTGAATAATTTGGCTGGTTCCTGTTTCTATGCCTTAAATAGCCAGTATTTAAAGCAGTTTGTACTTGTTTCCTCAAAGCTGCATTGAGTTAGGCCTTTTGCCTTTGCTCTGCTGTTTTACAAAAACTGCTGTGTGACTACAAAAGATAAGTGCTTATTTTCAACTCTTTTCTGCACTTCTGGTTAACTAAAACAATATTTGCTGCATATCTGTTTACACCGTGCAACTGTTTTTAGGCTTAGTAAATTCAATCCTTACCTCTGTTCTGATCTTGTATCCCATTTACCCACTCAACTGTTGTGGTATTAAAGCTTGGCGGCTTTTGAGTTTCCCACCTCTAATATAAATTTGATATTGGACACTCCCCTCTGTCCCTTTACATCAGCTCATTCTGCTGAGTACAGTGAAATCAGTTGTGAAGACCCACCCTTTAGCTTCTTAACCTTGAATTATCTTCTGTCGCCTCACTTTCAACTTAAAAAAAATTGTGCCTCTTCCTACTTCTATTTTGCCACTTGTGCTTAGGTGTTCAACTGCATTTAGTTTACCACATTTGTTATTAGTTGTCAGTAGCCTTATTAAATTGATGGCAGTATTCTACTGAATTGCTGCTTTATTTGAGCTGTTTTTTACTTTTGTGATTGTGAGCTAATTTATTACATTTGTACTGTTTTAAAGCAATTTACTGATTAACTACATTTAATTACTGTTTAACTGCATTTCATTGCTATTTACTGATTTTCATTACAGTTTAACTGCATTTTATTGCATTTCATTACTGTTTAACTGTATTTTTTCATAATGTGAGTTATGTTTTTGTCTGTAAGTGGATAATCTGTGGGTTTTTTTTGCGAGTTTTACTGTGTTCTTAATCCTTAAATTTCCTACATTTTATCCTGCCAGTCTGGTTGATATTGGCATCCTGAGACAGTGTAGCAGCTGTCTC
The DNA here is from genome assembly GCF_019279795.1 of Protopterus annectens. NCBI lineage: Eukaryota > Metazoa > Chordata > Ceratodontiformes > Protopteridae > Protopterus > Protopterus annectens. Next base: position 213,032,672 of record NC_056751.1, read on the forward strand.
ATGTACACAGACAACCCTCTACTACTACTAGATAGGAACACAATTTGTGAGAGATGCAATTACATTAAGAAAATAGAGTCAATGCTGTCTCCCTCGCAAGCCAGTATGTCTGGCACTGAAAAGGTTGACAGCACAAACATCACACCTCAAACACCACCCACACCTACACAAAACACACCCACATATGTGGAGGTCCTCAACAAAAACATACCCAAACAAAAGAGACCTCCAAGCAAAAACACACACACACAAACTCCACTGCCCGCCATACCACACACATAGTCCACACACTGTCCCACAACCACTAAGGCCTAAACATAAACCCATCATTTTAGTCATAGGAGACTCCATTGTGAGACATATAGACATACCCCTCACCAGGATGGATAAGGAGAAAGTCACGATCAGTTGTCTGTCAGGTGGCAGAATCCACCATATCACCCATTCACTCAAGTCTCTCTACAACAGGTACTGGTATGACTCTGTAATAGTCCATGTTGGTGTGAATGACTTGAGACGTACCTCCCTGGACTATATGAAGAGAGACATGACTGAGCTCACTGAATATATGTCCCAGGTAGGTATGTTCCTAGCCTTAAGCAGCATTCAACCGTCACCCAGAATGATGCCTCAATACAAACAGAAAATGACTGGCTTTAACAATTGGCTTAGTTTCTGGTGTCATTCCAAGGGGATCCAGTACATGACAGTCTGGGATGACATAATTGTTAAACCACGATGCTTTGCCAGAGATGGCCTGCATTTGTCTCCATTGGGCTTCAGGCTCCTGGTAAAGGCTCTTGCCTCCCTCATGGTGCCTTTTTTTAGGCAATGCCATGAGGTCAAAACTACCAACATGAAAATTTCATCAAAATGCAAATTGAAGATCATGCTGCTAAACACTCGGAGTCTAAACATGAAACTGCACTCATTGCAAGCATACTTAACCCTGGAAGATGTTGACATTTGTGCAGTCACAGAAACCTGGCTAAAAGCTATGGAGAGCACCCCAGCCATACCAAGTTACTCATCCTATCATACATTCAGACCCCAAACCATGGGCAGCAAAGTAAAAGGAGGTGAAGTTACAATATATATAAAAGACATATACACCTCCAGGCTGGTCAAACAGTATGATGCACAGAAGACACTCCAGGTGCAGTTAACCATTGACATGGCCTCTATTCAAATCATAGCTATCTAAAGGCCCCACCGCTGAATTTGAGTAAAGATGCCCACTCCACCTATCTGGACCTCTTCAAATCTATCATGATTAAACCCTTTACCCTGCTCCTGAGTGATTTTAACTATCCAACCATAGACTGGAAGAACTACTCATGAAAAAACACAAATGTCTGGGGATTCCTTGATTTCATCAATGCAAATGCCTTGGACCATCTGGTCAACAGCCCCACAAGAGGTGAAAATATTGGACTTGGCATTAACCAGCATGAGTAACCACTGCAACATTCCTACAGTGTCATCCTCCCTGGTATGACCTGACCACAATCAGTCACTTTCGAAGTCACCTTCTCACTGACCTCTCCCTAACTAGGATCAAACAAAAAAAAATACTTTTCTAAAGCTGATTACTGCCTCCTGAGGGAAGGTATAAATAGCCTCACAGCCCCTTACCCCTCCATAGGAACTGGCACATATGTCTAAACCTACACCAAAGTACTATACGGTCATTTATATTGCTGCAGAGAATCAGGAATACCTGACAGGACAAAATCATCCTTCTCAAGGAAAAGTAAACCTGTCTAGTAGACATCTAACTCTGTAATAAAAGGGAAAAAAATGCTGTCCAGGACCAAGAAGGAGCAGGTGCTTAACTGGAAGCAATCTCTCCTTAATTTGAACAAGCAAATAAGAGCACTAGTGAAATCAACCAAAGCAAACTTCAAGTCCTAACTGGCCACATCTACTAAAGATAATCATAAGGCCTTCTTCACATATGTCTGCAATTTCAAAGGAACCACTAAGATCTGCTCAGAACTGGTGGTCAAGGACAATACATACACAAATTCCATAGATATAGCCAACCTGCTGGAAGACAGTTCAGTGAAAACTTCACCCTTCTGTCCCCCCATCAGTAAATCAGGACATCCCCAACACCTGCTCCCCTCCTCTCATCTCTAGGGGGCAAGTCATCACTGCCCTCTCAAAGGCAAATAATACAGCCTCCATGGGGCCTGAAAACATCCTAGGCTGCATCCTACATGAACTCAGGCAGGAACTTGCAGCAGCATTAGGCACCCTATTCAACCAAAGCCTGAGTACCGGCTTCATCCTAGCCAAGTGGCAGACAGCCACTGTGATCCTTTTGTACAAAGGTGGACCATCCACTGATCCAGGAAATTATAGACCCATCAGCCTATCTAGCCTGATCTGCAAGACCATGGAGTGGATTATCATGGACCTCATTATCAAGGACATTGGCAACCTCTAAACACTTGATCCCACACAGTTTGGTTTCATCAAGAGGAGGTTATGCCTGTTAAATTTGATTGATTTCTTTAAGACAGTCACCAAAGTCATGAATGAGGGGAAGACAGTGCACACTGCCTACCCTAACCTGGCCAAAGCCTTCTATACTATTCTCCACTTGGGTATAATAGATAAACTCTCTCAACTAGGCATCAATCTATGTTACCAGATGAGTAGCAAATTGGTTCACTGATATAACCCGCTTAGTCAAAATATGGGAAGCCACCTTAAGCAGTAAACCTATAATGGGCGATGTATCCCAGGGATCAGTCTTGGGGTCTGTATTATTTGGGATATACTTTTCTGAGGTGCAAGCCAAAACCAGTGGTCTATGGCTGACCAAGTTTGCAGATGACTGCAAGCTGGGCACTGTCATCAATTCCCTTAGTGATGTGGACATCCTCCAAGAGGGTCTGACCCAAACAAATGACTGGTGCCAGAAACATAGCCTCAAACTGAATGCCAAAAAATGCATCATCATCCCCTTTGGGGAGAGTGAGGTCCCCACAAATTATCACATTTATAGCAAGGTCCTAAGCATGCAATCAGTGGTGAAGACTTGGGCACCCAGGTTGATAGCAAACTGACTTTTGACCACCATATTGCCTCCATTGTACAGAAAGCTTTCTACATGGCCCACCTCATTAGTAAGGGTATCTCATCCAGGGACAAGGTGGTCATAACATCACTGTATTCTTCCCTTATAAGACCCATTATTGAGTACAATGCCCCTTTCAGCATGTACCTCACAAAGCACATGCAGCTTCTGAGGAGACCACAGAGGCTCCTCACAAGGAGAATCCAGGGCCTCAAATATCTATCCTACACAGATAGGCTAAAGGCCCTGTCCCTGTACTCAGTCTCATATAGAGTCCTTAGAGGTAACCTCTTTCTGACATAAAAAAAGCAATCTCAGACCCCACCTTGATGGGACTGCTGCATATCCACAAGTCAAGCTCCACTCAAGTAGCCCACACATGCGACCTCAACCTCATATGTGACATCAATAGGAATTGGTGGGTCAGAATTGTGTCACAGAGACTCCCCCCTTCTGTGGAATAGACTCCCTCTACACATCAAACATAGAACCTCATTAACTCTTTTTAAGCGCAACCTAGATAACTGGACGGGGAACAGAAAATACACCTCTGGGATTCCACCTGTGTCCCTGCTGGACAGGGACATCGGGTGCTGTCTTATTGGAACATGGGCTAAATTTTTGACTAGGCTTGTAAGAGTCTCAAGGCCAACTATGATCCTATGACCCTAAATCTCTCCTTTAATCATTCATTTAGAATTTCAGTAAAGCAGCTTTTTTGCCATAAAAGCATATCTTTATATATTTGGTACTCTGTTCCATATGGTCCTGTTGCTGACACTATATTCTGATATCTCTTTCTCTAATTCTTCATTGTCTATTTCCAAAAAAGCTTTTACCTTCCATTTTTTCCTATTCTCCATATTTCTGTCTTTAAACATTTCTCTTACATAATCCACTACTGTCTTCATTATTGCTTTTCGACTATTCTGTATTGTTCCTTCTTTATCCCACATTCTCTCCTTATATTATCTTCTTTCAATATCTTGATTAAATAATGAATTATTCTTTCTTTGAAAAAAATATATTTATTTGAATAATGAATTCTGCATTTTATCCTGATTTATTTCATATATCCTTATCTTTGATAAAATACATCTTATCATTCTTTTCTAAACACATATATGCCTTTTTTATTTTTTTATCTTTTTTGGATTTCTTTTCTCTTGTCTGTCATTCCATATAGCACCTCTCATATTTTTCTTTGAATGATATCCTTCACTCTAACCAATTATTATAATAATTTCTAATATTAATATGATCCTTCCACAGTTGTCTATCATCTTTCCTTCTTCATCCAATTCTTTAGCATTTATACTTTTTTATTTCTTTACCTATTTTCTTTTATCTCTATCCAAATTTCCTGATGATTTGAGAAACCTGTTTCTATAATGCCTTCCTCTCTAGTTTGAAGTCCTAACAATATCAAGAAATAATCAATTTCTGTCTTGTGTTATCCTCTGCTATAAGTCCATTTATTAATTTTCCAAATATTTTATCATACTTTAGTACATCCAATATTTTTCCCATCACTGCCCTTTTTTTCTTAAATGACAGTCTCCTACAATTATGATGTCCGTAATTATAGCCAGATAGTCCAGAATTTTTAAACACATTTCCTCTTTCTTTACTTGTTACATATGCATAAAATGCAATAATTTGATTTACCTGTTCCTTCCATTTAATCTCTAGAACTGTACTCCTTCCCATTATAAGGAATGCCACATCTAATATCTTAACAGATTTCTTACACAGAATCCCTATATCAGAGCATGTTTCTTTGCATAAGTTCCATACAGTATTACATCCCCATAATGATTCAGTTTGCAACCTTTCTTCCTTGGTCAAAAATCTAATATCATCCAAAACTATACAATCAGTGTAAAATCTTTTGCACCATTTACTGTTAATTACCAAATGTTCACCCTTCCCTTTTCTTTTATTGTTGTTAATTCCTTTACATTTTCTTTTTATTTCTTGCTCTTTTACACATCAAGTTATTTTTTATTTTACCAATATCCAATTTGCATTGTCATTGCTTATTTCTGAACCTTATTCCATATTTTTTCCTATTTTTATGTCTATAAAATTTTCATTACTTTGTTTTGACTTAATTCTCTTCTCCTTTTCAATTAATTCTTCCTTTTCTTTTAGTACAAATTTTGTACATTTTGGGAACGATTTATTTCCCTTTCTTTCTCATTTTTGCTTTATTCATAATCCATCCATAAATGCTCCACATTGATACATTTACAGAATTTAACACACATTTTTTTAACATTATGTCCAAGTTTTCCAGAAATACAACTTATCACAATTTTCAATTAAATGATCAAACTTACCACAATAAAAGCAGGTTTTGAGCTGTCCCCAATACTTAACAATATATATAATATTTTCATTTTCCATTTTTAAGACATTACAGTCCCATCTCCAATCCATAATCCTCTATTATCATATACTTTAATAATGTCCAACACATCTTTAGTGTCTGTTTAAAGTCTCTTTCAACATCTGCTCTGAATTGAATACATAATTTCTTTTTAGTTTCTCTGTTAATTGCCTAAAGATATCCAAGTTCTAAGAATAGTGGTCTTATTTTTCCTCATTTTCCCCAATAAGTTTTCCATCACATGTTCATTTTCAAAAATATTGTAACAAAATGTTTCTTTATACAAATGATAAATGCTCTTAACACATTCAATTTTGTGCCCAAGGTAAAATGACATTGTTCCATATCTGGAATGATTCCTGCATTCTTGCAGCTTGCTGGGGACTGCTGAGGACTGCTCTGGGCTCTACAATTTTCTGCAGTGAGTTCACAGAAATCTGAGGCCATGTTTGTGAATAGCTGAGAACTTATAACTTTTGTTGATAAATGGCTTTACGCGTTCACATATTACTGCAGGTTATAGAGATAAATGTAAAGGCCCTAATTTGCATACATGTAAATCAACCTGAATTTTTATACGGTAGAGTTTCACACCACCATATTAACTTGTGAGTGGTCAACTCAGGCAGCAACTGATTTAGGAAACAACAGATTTTGTAAAGTAAGAATAAATAATAAAAATATTGGAATTTAATCTGAAACACTTGAAGACAATGTAGAATTAGTTATTTATCTTGAAGAAATGTTTATTTTACTGATATGATGGGCATATTATCATGGATTTAGTGAATAATGTAAAGCTGTCATTTGTATGTGGAAAACCATTACAGCAGCATTGGGAATTATCAGTGATTATTGAGAAAATCATTTATTTTGGAATTATTTAGTGATTGGGCATACATATGTGTTTTAATTGTGAATCACTGAAGGGGTAAGGATGTGTTGTTGACTGAACATACATGAACATTTACTTGGGAATTTCTGAGTATCACTAAATAATAAAAAATGACAGTATGACAAATACAAGACAGTGGTAGGGGCTCTGAGAAGGATGAAGATCGGTTTAATGCTCTGAATGCATTTATGATACTGCAGACATTACTATAGCACAACTTTACCTGTCTGGACTGAGACTTTGCATGTGGATATAATTATGGAGTTTGTATCACCTACCTTTTTCTGATGATAGGCATGCTGTTGTTGTGTTGTTTAAACTGAAGATTACATCACAAGTTTTTTGTGTATGATGGAGCATTTATTGCAATAATGATGCAGAACAAGTGCTCAAGGCAGAGAAAGGACAACTTCAGCCATGAGGAAAATTACATCCTCATGGCCGCTCTTAGGACATTGTAAAGGAGGACCCAAACAAGGTGAGAGAACAAAAGCCTGGAATCAAGTTATGGTGGACATTCATGCAGTTGGTAGCAGAAATCACACATTAACATAAAGCAAGAAGAGGGCAAATGACATAGTGAAACATGCTAAAAGTAAGGTGAGGCAGAATGCAATTGTCCATAATGGTAGTGGGGGGGCTCCAACAATTATCCCATTAGAATCAGCTGAAGATTACCACCTCTCTCTCTCACTGACTATGACTATGATACAGGTTATGATGGGTGGGAAAATCAGAGGTAATGTTGACACAAGCTATTAACAATATCTGCACCAGCAGCACTTGCCTGCTCAGAAAGGTTGGCTTAAAAACAGTATTATCTGTTCATAGAGAGATCTAAATACTAACATATAATGATTACATTAAACACATGCCAATTGCCATTAACAGATGAACCTTCCGCAACTGCACAGAATGATGGTGAAGGCAGTGTGCACAGTAAGTGTCTCCCACACCTCCTTAATAAGCATACAGTAGTGTATGATAGTTCTTTATCAGCAGAAACAAACAATTCCACTGTACCAATAAATTTGGAGAATATCAGCAGCAGAATGGTTGTTGAAGATGATGAAGGTGATGATGATGATGACAATGATGACAAGATAGTTATTTCTGTGTGGCAGCCTGAGGAAAGTGGCATGCAGTCACCACGTTTAATGGATGGATCTCACACCCCATAAAATGTTTTTAACTCTGCAGGAAGTGACAGTGCATCACAAAGTCAAGTGCATGTTGGCATTATATTCATGTAGTGGATGAAAACCCATGTACCGCTATACCAGTATCTCCAAACCACTGCAGCCCTACACCAATATCTCCAGACCCCTGCACCCCTACAGCAGTATCTCCAAACCCATGCACCTCTACACCAATATTTCCAAACCAATGCAGCTCTACACCAGTATCTTCAAACCAATGCACCTCTATACCAGTATTTCCAAACCAATGCACCTCTATACCAGTATTTCCAAACCAATGCACCTCTATACCAGTATTTCCAAACCAATGCACCTCTACACCAGTATTTACAAACCCATGTACCTCTACTCCAGTATCTGAAAACCCATGCACCTCTACACCTGCATCTCTAAACCCATGCACCTCTACACCAGTATCTCCAAATCCCTGCACCCCTACAGCAGTATCTCCAAACCCATGCACCTCTACACGAGTATTTCCAAACCCATGCACCTCTATACCAGTATCTCTAAACCCATGCACCTCTACACCAGTATCTCCAAACCCAAATGAACACTTTCAGGTAGACAGTAGACATTCAGATGTAACAGTGTCCACAGCAACACCTTTATGAATGGGATCCAGGAGCAGGACTCAGTTACAGCTATCCCAGGAAACACATAAATCATTGGCTGTGCAAAAGCAAATGTGCTGTGCCATTGTTAGGGCTCAGAGCACTGCAACAGAGAGTCAGCTGAAAATAGACAGAGTCTTCCAGGATATCATGAAGATTTAGAGCATTACTTGGAAATGATAGAGAGAACAGACTGTGTCACGGCCACTCTGACATGTAGTTTGGTGGCACACCAAGCATCAATGGCCAATTCCTTTTGTACACTACTTAGGACTCATCAGACTCAAGTAGGAGTCAGTCTTGGAAAAGGAAGAGGTCATCATACTGTCCAGACACATAGGTGCTGATCTTATGAGACTACAAGTGCTTCTCAAGAAAGTACTGTAATTAGTCAGGGGGAACAAGCACACAAAAGGGGGGGGGGGCTTTTACCTATATGCATTTCTTGCCTGTAATAGTACCACTTAAAACCTTACGGAACTCTGGAAAAAAATCTGTATGTCATAATATACTATTACAGTCATTAACTGTGTTTAGCTGTCAACCTCTTGGCACAAAAAAAACTGGACAAAGCCAAAGATAAATGGGGACAAAGCCCCAAAAATAGGGACAAATTTTAAATATTGCCCATATAAACTTTGAAATATGTTACTATAAAAGTTCTTGTGTTACCATGCATTTTCTAAAGGATATGAAATATGTAACTCAAATGCCATAGTGCATTTAATCCTCACTGGTTTGCCACAAAAAATCCAGAATGACACAAATTTTATGAGGAAAAGACCAAAAATATAAGTCAAAATTCTGGGCATTCTGTGAAAATCTGGACAGCTGAGTGGTATGTAATGTGTTACCATTGTTACAGCTGGCAGTTGCCTACAACTTGAAAGTATTAATACACAAGTTTTCATGTAAATAGTAATAAGAAAATTACACATTAAGATGAGTATCCTGCCATATAAACAAGCACTACTGCCACTTCAGCCTCACCACTGCACAAAATTATGATTGTTTTTGTTTCTGAAGTTAAAAATTATTGTGTATGACAAAATGAAAATAATCTGATGTGCAGTACCAAAAAAGATAAAATATGTTGAAGTGATAAACAGTGTGCAATATAAAAAGCAGTAGGATAATTGTTCATTAATTTGAGGCCATCCCATGTTAATTTTACTGGTCTCTATGATTCTACGTATTCCTGGACAGAGAGGATAGCTTTAATATGTTAAATATGCATTTACAGCATTTAAAATGTTTTTTTAACTAACACTATACATGTTATAGTGTTTTTTAATGTTTGAATTTTTTCAGTAGCAAAAGAAATGTAGCTAAGCTTAGGGCTATTCTTTGTTTTTGATGTAATTAATTGAATAACTGATTATTACTCTGAGTATATACTTATAAGAAATTCTCCAACTTCCGCAACAAAAAAGCAACAGAAATCAAATTCTCCACTCAATAAGTAATACCTATTGAGTGAAGAATTTGATTTCTGTTGTTTTTTACTCTGAGTATATAACTATGTTTGTTTGTGTCTTTCGGCTTTTCCCGGTTAGGAGTCGCCACAGCGGAACTCCGGTCCGCTAATGATTGGCAGTTGATTTTTACATACCGGCTTGCCAGGCCTGACGCACAACCTTCAATGAAGATACGCCCATTCACGCATGTCTCCACGCAGAAGACGCTCTAGCTGAGAATTGAACCAGACAGCGTCTTACTGTGAGGCGACAATGCTACCGCAACATTGGTTCGACTCTGAAGAAGCCATTTTAATTTTATGGTGAAAGTGCTTAGTCTGTTGCTGTATTAAACTGCTACAATTTTATTGCCTTGGTGGCTCGATTTTTTTTTATTTTCAAGTGCATAGTTTGAACTTCTCTAGATTAATCAGTGTTTTATGGTTCAATATTTCTAAGTATTTTTTGTTGAGGCCTTCTAATTCTTTTTCTGAAGCTAAGTAGCCTTTATGAATATCTAATTTAATTTTGTCTATTTTAGTTTGTAGTTCTTCCAGTTATGAATATCTAATTTAATTTTGTCTATTTCAGTTTGTAGTTCTGCCAGTTCTTTATTTCAATGCTTTTGTTTGTTTTTATACCAGGCTACCATCTTCCTATATAAATATGCTTTCATTGTATCATATATATATATATATATATATATATATATATATATATATATATATATATATATATATATATATATATATATATATATATATATATATATATATATATATATATATATATATATATATATATATATATATATATATATATATATATATATATATATATATATAGATATATATATGTGTCTGCTACCTCATCTGTGAGGTTTAAATCTAGAAATGTTTGCATCGCTGCAGTATAGTATTGTTTAAATTCTTTAAGGTTTGCTATATAGGCTGGAATTCTTATGATTGTAAGTTTTCTCTTAAAGTTATAATCTATTTAAAAAGTTATTGCATTATGGTCTGAGAAGGGAGAGGTGATTGTTTTGACTTTGCTTATTTTTGTGTTACGATCTTTTGTTATATATACTCTATCTGTTCTGGAAAATGTTTTATGTCTATGTGAGTAATGTGTGAATATCAAAGAATCTTGTTCAGCATATGTGTTAATGTCCATTAAGTTATATGAGTCAGTAAACTCTGTAAGTCATTTTGATAGTGGAGATTTCTTGCATGTCTTTTTATCATTTGTGTCCTCTTCTTTAATTTTACAATTAAAGTCTCCTGCAACTATTATGTTACCTTTGGAATGTTGCATTATGTTCTCTAAATGTTGTTTGGCTGCCCTGACACCCAGTCCTGGTATCCAATAGTTGTTTACCAAGGTGTAAGCCAAACCATTTATTAATATTGACACTAAACAAAACATTCCTGAGTTATCATTGACTGTATTTATGATCTTGGGCATCAAGGTAGTCTTTCTCCATAATATTGCTGCACCTCTTTGTTTTTTATTATATTCTGAACTTGCTAGTAATGTGTAATTATGCATATTAATCTTATTAATGTCTTGCTGTATAAGATGTGACTTGCGCTTTACATAGCTTAAGATATCTTTGCAAGCTTCCTCTTTTACAGATGTTATTTAAGCCACAGACATTAATAGAAATGCATTTCACAGTTGGACTAGCTATACCTTTGTATTTAACCATTGTCCTATTTTTGTGTTTGTACGTAACCTTGCACGTGTGCTGAAAACATTTTACCACTCATTTCATATGTTATAAATGCATTGCATAGACATCCATTTAAAAGGTATAAATATAAACTTTCTGTGTAAAAAGTGGTTTTCAAAATATAAACAACCAATCATTCCCTTCATGGGAGAAAACATCCCATCATTGAACAGGTTTACCATTCAAGTGACCCCCCTTATCCATAGTCAACATCGTCCGTCATCTTTCCCAACAACAAATATAACTAAAAGCATCAAATTCTTATTGCTTGTGTACTATCAAACTTCAACTATTGAACTATATAACATTCAATTAAACACTATTACAGAGGTTATTATATGATATTACTGTCTGTAGTTAAATAAAATAATGTAGCCAACATTACATACAATAATACATTGTTCTAGTATATACATCTTACATTTTATCTCACTGTATTATTTAATGTCCTTCAACCATCTGTTTTCAGTGTAACAGTATCTGTTGTATAATGTCAACATTTTATTTAGACATTTTATTATCAATGTATTTCTTGCTTCATTTATCACCATTGTATACATTTATAAACTCTTGCCCATATGTATATTTCTAAGTAACCATTTTATTTTAGTGTTTCTTTATGCCAGATTTAATATACAACTAAGATGACTGTTAGTATTTGTTGCAAACCCTATGTTAACACAGTCCAAGTAGGTTCATACTTCCTACTGTTAAGACAGCAGAGCCTTATGGAGCTTCATTTGTTTCAACATCCAGTCAGGTCAATGAAAAAAATGTTATTGTTGTTATAAACTGTAGATTTTGATATATAATAACATTTTGGCTTCTAATGAATAATCTAAACAATACTTTTATATAGTACATTCATCTGTTGAGTAGAATTCTTTACTTCTTTAGATTTTGGTCTGTTTGCATTCATATTATAAGCTTTCGTAATTTTCTTGTTTAATAGATAAGTTATATGCAATTTTTGTGATATTTTATACTTTAGATAGTATCAGCCATTAATATGAATTTATTAAGGCTTCATCTGATTCATGTAATCTCTTAATTTTAACTTTCCTTATACCTTGTTAATCTCTGTGAAGCACAAGAAAATCCTAAACATTTGATAAATAATATCTGAACTGCTCTTAGTATATTAAACATATCAGTATTGCTGTATGTCTTGTTTAACAATTGAACTTAATCTATTCATCTTCATAGTTAATGACTAACTGTGGACTGACATCAGACTTGTTCATGTTTATCACATATGAGTGTCATTTCTTATTTACCAGTCTTGTTAAGTATGCTGATTCTTATAATGCTTTCATGACATTTATATCCTACCATACTAGTTCCTTATTACATATGGTTCAGCTTCTTACTGAATAAATTTGTGCAGATATTTATGTATTTTTTTTTGAGCTGTTAAATTATTATTACTTTTGTTGTTGTAAGTAGTCATACTATCTTTTATAGCTATGTATTTTAGTATGCATACATATGAGTTTGCATTAACTGTTTATATTAATTGCTTCTATCTTGTCCATGATGTCATTTTCTTGGCATATATTATAACACTTTTGTGGTAATTTCTCTTATTTCTTTTTAGAATTATTAAAACTATATTATGTATATGTACATGCTCAGTAATGCTTTGAAGAACTTGTATTCTGGTGAAAATATGTACTTGTCACTTTAAGAGTCTTTTGGTTTAAGTTAAGCCCCATACTGTTTTGCTTCAAGTGCTAGTCATTCTCTGTGATCAAGTACTTTCGTTTTTGGCCATTTATGAATATGCAAACAACTCTAATAGAGTCTAATAGCTTTTTTATTGCAATACCTCAAGATGGATTAAAAACATATTTTACCAGCTCGTGGCTTTGGAGGAAAGCAAAGAACTGTAAGTGAAGCTTTTAGAGTTCTAGAATAGGCCATGAGCTTAGAGAGACATTTATTTACTTTCAGTTTCTTCTAATTCATTTAAAATGACTACCAACACCCAATGCACCACAGAAAAGTGCCCCAAACAACATTTTTAATATTAATAGCTCTCTTTTAACTATTAGCACATAGCTTACAAAGGAACAAATTATAAACATTTGTTTTTTAAAGTTATATCATTTTTTATTTCCTCGACCAGTAGTTCCCAAACTTTTTCGATTCTCGGCTCCCTTGCTGAATCCAGGTTTTCCCAAGGCACCCCCAGAGGCACACATAAAGTGCATACATAAAGTGTATATTTCATTTATTTATTTATTTATTTGACATTTGTTTAACGAGGCTGCCCAACTGAACTAGGAGAGCTGGAAAGAATAGCTCTTAACAGCATAACACTGATCTACTATGGTTGAGAGGTAAGCAAACCTAATGGCAACCGTATTAATTTTAAGTTTATAAGGGCAATATTTAAAATCTGTCCCTATTATTTGGCTCTGTCCAACGTACCTCTCAACTATATAGATTTTTGTAGAATGTCCAGAATTTTGCCTCATATTTTTGGTCTTTTTCTCATAAAATTGTTGTTTTCTGACAAATCACTGGCAGATCATTGAGGCAGAAGTAAAAAAATAATGACAGACAGTTGTTTCATTCTTCATACCCTTCAGAAAATTCACGCTAATGCAAAACCTGCATTTCTATCAACTTTCTAAGTATGTGAGAGCAGTACTTAAAAGTGTCCCTATTTTGTGCCTTTGTATCCCCACTATTTTTGGCTTTGTCCAGATTTCTTGATCTAAGAGGGTGAGAGGTATGTGTCCAGTGGTATGGTCCAGACTTACACAGACCTCATTGCTGCTGCCAGGTATCACTCTCACTCTTTACTCTCTCCCACCATGACACGCACACACACACACACACACACACACACACACACACACACACACACACACACACACACACACACACACACACACACACACACACTTCCTCATTCATACCTGCATTCACTCACACATTGCTCTCACTGTCTGTCACACCCACATGCTACATCACGCCCACATGCCACACTCCCACTTATGCATTCATTCACACATCGCTCTCACTCTCCCGATCTCACACATACACACACACAGTCACTTCCTCATTCATACCTGCATTCATTCATACATCCCTCTCACTCTTCTGATCTCACACATACACACACACAGTCACTTCCTCATTCATACCTACATTCATTCACACACACACACACACACACACACACACACACACACACACACACACACACACACACACACACACACACACACACACACACTCAACCACTTCCTCATTCATACCTGCATTCATTCACACATCACTCTTTCTCTCTCCCGATCACACACACACACACACACACACACACACACACACACACACACACACACACACACACACACACACACACAGTACCTACTTCATTCATTCCTGCATTCACTCACACATTGCTCTCGCTCTTCCAATCTCTCACACACACAGACTCTTTTGCTTTCATGGACACATTCACTCACACATGTAGACAGACAAACACACACTCATACAGGCATTCACTTACCTGATGGCCCAGTTCCAAGTGCTCCACGGCCCGGTGGTTGGGGAACGCTGCTATACTTGATGCCAGTTCTGCTAAAAAGCTATAGTGTAGGTCTAGATTTAGTTTGCCGCTAACTAATAAGCTTAGCTGCAAAATAAACCACAAACTGTTTGCGGTTTGTTTTGCAGCTAAGCGTATTAGTTCATGGCGCTCCTGTGAGGAAGCAGTGGCTCCCCAGGGCACCACGGAGCACACTTTGGGAACCCCTGTCCTAGACTATTCACTCTAGAGTCAAAAGCAGTATCACACTATTAAAGCTTGAAAGCATGTATGGTAATTCCATATTTCATATGTTAAGACATGGCAAGTTAGTACTATGTGTTCTAGATATTAAAGCAGTTATTTGATATTTGTCTTATTTTATATGTTTAATATTGCATTAGTATAAATAATAAAAGGCATTTACCTTGTCATTCATACCAGAGTCAAAAGCAGTGTAGCATTGTGTTATTAAACTAATATACAATGACCCCCCATTAATATTCCAAAATGTGCATGCTGATTGGTCAGCGTGCATGTTGTAAGTCAGACTTATACTTAAGGAAAAAGGTCCGGTCGCCCGGACTTTTTCCATTAGTACAAGTCTTTTTTTACAGCAACGGAGAACGCAAGATCTCCGTTGCTTTTTAGACACTGTCTCGCTATGTTAAAAGAGTTTAACATAGCGAGACAGCTTTAAAAAAGTAACGGAGATCTTCCTTTCTCCGCTGCTTTTTTTAAAGCTGTCTCGCTATGTTAAATGGGTTTAATATAGCGAGACAGCTTTAAAAAAAGCAACGGGGATTCTCGGTTTCTTTTTTTAAAGCTGTCTCGCTATGTTAAACTCCTTTAACACAGCGAGACACTTTGTAAAAAGCAACGGAGATTTGCTTTCTCCGTTGCTTCTACCCACAGCTCTGATGTACTGCATAAACATACGCATGCGCAGTACATCAGAAGTGCCGCAGAATACCAGACAGCTGTGGAAGGGCAGCAAGGAGGCATTATACAATGCCATTATTTAAGAAAAGTAAGTATTTTTTTTCTTAAATAATGTCATTGTATAATAGCAATAACCCATGCCTGGGTGTGGGTAATGCTGGATTTACCAACGGTTGTCTTTGTTTGGCCACTCGGGCTTCACCCTCGTGACCAAACCGCACCAACCATGGGTAAATCCAGCATTACCTACACCCAGGCATGGGTTATTGCTATATTAAAGCCTGAAAGCACATATGGTGATTCTATTTTTCATGTGTTAAGACATAGCAAGTTAGTAATACTTGATCTAGTTACTAAAGCAGTTCTTTGATATTTGTCTAATTTTAGATGTTTAATACTGCATTTGTATAAATAATAAAAGACATTTGCCTTGTAAATGAGATTGTTTCCAAAAAGTTTATGTTACCCAGTTCATTTTTATATTCCATGGTGGTTTTGTTGTAAAATGTGAATCTATCTAACTAGTTAAACATTTGAATGAGTACTTCTACTTTAATATTTATTTAAACATCTTTAGATGTTCATCTTTGTTTGTCTCTCAGCTTCTTCTTCTTCATTTGTTTTCCATTTATTTTTCTCAGCATGGCGTTTCAAACCAAAATAACGCAAATCCATTTCTTCTATCTTGTCTAAGACTTTATTAGTTGATAGATGAATCACTGCTGTGTCTATTGAGTCAAATATTTTTGGACATTCACTGAAGAAGATTTTAATTCTTGGTGGAAAAAGCAGATGCACTTTGAGTTGCCTTTTTTAAGTTCTTTTATTAGTGGTAAACACGCTTTTCTTTTAGCCATCAGCTCAGCTGAATAATAATTATCCAGCTGGATTATGTCCTCTCCAAATTTGATTGGGGAATTAGACCAGGCAGTTTTTAATATACAGTGGATATAAAAATGTACACACCCTCTGTTAAAATGCCAGTTTTTTGTGATATAAAAACATGAGACCACAATAAATAATTTCAAACATTTTCCCACCTTTAATGTGCCCTATAACCTGTACAATTCAACTGAAAATCAAACTAATCTGTAAGGGGAAAAATATAAAAAATAAAAAACGTACACTATGCTGGTTGCATAAGTGTGCACATTCTTAAACTAATACTTTGTTGTGTGTGCACACCCGTAAACTAATACTTTGTTGAAGCACCTTTTGATTTAATTACAACATTCAGTCTTCTTGGGTAGGAGTCTATCAGCATGGCACACCTTGACCACTCTTCCTTGCAAAAGAGCTCCAAATTTGTAAGATTGTGAAGGCATCTCTTGAGTACAGCTCTCTTCAGGTCATGCCACAGATTTTCTATTGGATTTAGCTCTGGGCTCTGGCTGGGCCATTCCAAAACTTTAATTTTCTTTTATTGAAGCCATTCTTTTGTTAATTTGGATGTATGCTTGGGGTCATTGCCGTGTTGAAAGGTGAAATTCCTTTTCATTTTCAGCTTCTAGTAGATGCCTGAAGGTTTTGGGCCAAAAGTGACTGGTATTTGAAACTGTTCACAATTCACTCCACCTTATCTAAAGCCCCAGTTCCAGTTGAAAAAAAGCAACCCCAAAGCATGATTTTGCCACCACCATGCTTCACCGTGGAGATGATGTTCTTTTGGTGATGTAAAGTGTTGTTTTTGTGCCAAGCATATCTTTTGGAATTGTGGCCAGAAAGTTCAACCTTGGTCTCATCAGACCATAACACATTTTCCCACATGCTTTTGGGAGACTTGATGTATTGTCTTGCAAATTTTAGCTGTGCCTGAATGTTTTTCTGTGTAAGAAAAGGCTTCTGTCTTGCAACCCTACCCCATAGTTCAGACATATGGAGAATATGGGAGATTGTTGTCACATGTAGTACACAACCAGTACTTGCCAGAAATTCCTGCAGCTCCTTCAGTGTTGCTGTAGTCCTCTTGGCAGCCTCCCTGACCAGTTTTCATCTTATCTTTTCATCAATTTTGGAGGGACGTCCAGTCCTTTGCAACGTCACTGTTGTCCCATATTTTCTCCACTTTTTGGTGATTGTCTTCACTGTGTTCCATGGTATATTCAATGCTGTGGAAAGTTTTTGTATTCTTCTCCTGACTGATACCTTTCAATAATGAGATCCCTTTGAAGCTCTCTGCGAACCATGGCTTTTGCTGTAGCAGGCAACTGAGTAAATGTCAGGAAAATCCTACTAGGACAGCTGAACTTTATTTGGAGTTAATCAGAGTCTGTTTAATTGATGGCAGGTGTGTACCCAAGAAGACTCAATGCTATAATTAAATCAAAAGGTGCTTCAACAAAGTATTAGTTTAAGGGTGTGCGCACACTTATGCAACCAACGTATTGTATGCTTTTTATTTTTTATATGTTTCCCCTAACAGATTTGTTTGTTTTTCAATTGAATTGTACAGGTTATAGGTCACATTAAAGGTGGGGAAAGTTTTTAAATGACTTACTGTGTTCTCATTTTTATATCACAAAAACTGGCATTTTAACAGGGGTGTGTGCACTTTTTATATCTACTGTAACTTTTTTATCTTGAGATGAAAAGAGTTTGACTATGACTGACCTGGGACTGTTTTGTTTGATGCTGAGACTGGCTTTAAGGATCTGTGAGCTCTGGCAATCCCATAGTAGAGAGCCTCTGGAAGCTTTAAAATGTCGGGAAGCCATGTATTAAGAAAGTTCACCATATTATAACCCTTAGTTCCTTCTGGTATTCCATAAATCTGGAGAGTGTTGTGTCTGGATCTATTTTCTAGTTCTTCAATTTTGTCCATTAGTGAAATATTTTGTCTATTTAGTGTGTCAATATCTTTTTCATACTCAAAAATTCTTTTTCCTACATCAGTTAATGTTTCTTCCATATTTTCTATCTTCAAGTTCTGTTGCTTTGTCAGTTCCTGTAGCTGTTGGATTTGCTTTTTATTATTCTCTTCAAAAGTATCCAGTTTCTTGTTCATTTTATCAAATTTCAGTGACACGTTGTTAATAATGATTGATTCTTCATTACTTGGTCAGACATAGTGTTTTTTGTGAAGCTCATCTTTTCTCTGGTCCTGATGCTTTCTGTTCAGGTTTCTGACAGGAATATTTGTAGAAAATGCCAACATTTTTTATGTAGACTTCTTATACCATTAGTTCTGATATTCCATCAAAGTTGAACTGTCCACGATCCATATTTTTAAATTTTTCCTGTCAGATATAGATTTTAAGGACAGAGCTGAAGAAAGATGCTGCCACTCAGTTCACATGTTGGCCATGCCCCCCTTCCAGGCTTATTAATGTGCAGTGGAGATATAAGCACAAATCTGATAAGTTACAGAATGTTTAGGAGTCCAATCAGCGAAAGTGGTTGGCATAATGCTTAAGATGTTTACCTTATGGACAGAAGATGCAGGGTTTGATTCTGTCATGAGCTGATTGGCCTCCGAGGGCAGTTAGCCTTATACTAGTCTAGGAAAAGATGCTAGAGGAGCATTCTTTTTTTGATTTACTAACAAAGGCAGAAAATATTTAACTTAAAATGTGTATAGCTTTTTTATTGTTTGTTTATTACCAAGGTATTAATAAACTATATGTCAGTTCACAAATGTGCTAACGGTTGTCAGAAAAAAAATGTTTTCAGAGTTGACAATACTGCTGTTCTTGCATAAGATACTGGGATGCACCATCATGGCCATTAACAAGTATATGGGCCTCAAGATTCTGTAATCAGAGGAAGTTCTCTTTTTGTGCCAATTACTTATTTTGATAGTTTATCTAGACATCCCCAGAGGATATTTTGGCAGTGGTATGTCCTTCCCTTTCCTATGCAAATTTAGAGCTACTCAGTCACTCATTGCTTACCCAAAGCCTGCTTTCCAGTGTCAAACTATTAAGTGGTCAATGTTGGTGTCAGAATAATAAGGCAGACACTCATGAACATTAACTCTAGGTGCTACATACCAGATACTGGAAACCTGTAAATTCACTCTACAATGTGAGTGGTACAACAGTAATATATGTTTGTACCTTTGTTAAATCCAAATTTCCAGCAAATCTATTGTATTGTCATTTGTGGGAATATATTAATGTAGCAGGAGAGTCCCTCCTATAATTTCTAAACATGATGCTACAAAACATCTTGGCACAACTATCTTCCATTTCCTTCTGGATATTTATTTGTGTACAGAATTTTAATGCAATCCAGGAACTTATATTAGGATAAAAAGGAAAAAAAAATTTGTGTTTAGTTATTAGATTAATATGTCAGATAATTCATTAGTTGAAAATGCAACAGGAAAGTACATTTGGAAATGAAAAAAAATGATTTATATCTCCATAGCTGAACTCTAATTATTTTGTGATTGTTGTTGTCTTTCAGCTTTTCCTGGTTAGGGGTCGCCACAGCGAAACTCCGGTCCACTAATGATTGGCAGTAGACTTTCACGAACTCTGAGGTGCCAGCTTGAAGTTCAACCTTCAACAAAGGCACTCCCATTTACGCATGTCTTTCGAACGCCAACCCAACCGCGGGGAGGACATGCAGACTCCACACAGAAGGCACTCCCCTAAATTTACTTATTTAGAATGGCAACACTCACAAATGAGCTTATATGCAATAGCTAACACAAAGTCAATTATCTCTGGATAATGGTTCAGATAATATAATTTTGAATTCCACTTTTATAAAACTATCTGCTTACACAAGATCGCAGTCTATATCTGGATTCAAAATAAGATGCTAACCATATAGAATATGTTACTGACAAATTCAACTGGCCAAGCAAAGAAACCTTGACATGTAACCACAAGTGATACTTATGGTTATACAGGAGGGAAGAAAATATTCAGTAAGCTTGAAGTGTGGCAAATTTATGCTTAGTCATTTTCAGTGGGCATTCACATAATCCAGAAAATTAGTTTGGAAGTGTTGAGTCACAAGAAGACAGCTCACAATCTCATTTACATTGATCTTTATAGCATATATACCTTTTTTCATGTTTTAGTTAGTCTTCAGCATTGGCCCTGTTGCTCTTAGTACTACATCTGGCTGAGCTAATAGTTCCTCCACTGGGTGACAGCCCTCTGGTCTATTCATTCCCCACTGGCTATTAGAGTTGAGTGTTAGGGAGCATTCCAGTCTGTGGATTGTGCTGATTGTGCTAAAGATCTGTTAAGTTCAGGTGCAATTCTGTGCATAAACAATCATGTCATGTGACCAACAGACTCAATGGTTGTGATGCAGATATGCCAGGCTCTACCGGCTGCTAATCAAATACCTGTACTCCAGCAGATGTGACCAATGCAGTGACCGACGATGTCTCCCACCCCCAGGAGGGGTGATCTGGCATTATCAATTAATTTCCATCTTTACCTGCTTTGTTCCAGCTAGTACCCGTGCCTCTATACTAAAACAGGTCATCTGTGGTGCAGTCAGGGCTTAATACATCTGCACCATGGGTCTGGGTTCATACCAGTCTTGCTTTTTGCACATAGGTACACAGATAGTAAGTGCAACAAATACTAATCTTGAACATGTTGTCTCAAGGGTCTTTGGATTTAATTTTTAATAGCCATCAATATACTAGGTTCACATTGCAGCAATACCCTTCTCCGAAGTTATTTCAGGTCAGTGCCATGCTGGTAGGATAAATGGTTTGTGCAAGCATATGTGTGTGTGTGTGTGTGTGTGTGTGTGTGTGTGTGTGTGTGTGTGTGTGTGTGTGTATGCATGTGTGTGTGTGTGTGTGTGTGTGTGTGTGTATGTGTGTGTGTGTGTGTGTGTGTGTGTGTGTGTGTATGCATGTGTGTGTGTGCGTGTGCGTGTGCGTGTGCGTGTGTGCGTGTATGTGTATGTGTGTGTGTGTGTGTGTGTGTGTGTGTGGACACTTGTGCATGCGTGGGTGTTCATGCGTAGCTACACATACAAGTGGAGCGGCACTGCATGCACCAGTTTTGGTAGTGCAGTTGACAGCCAGTACAAAGGGAATTTAAGAAAATGCAATTCACCCTGTTCTGTCCAGAGCGGCAGCCATAACCCAAACTCAATAAGCATGTAAGAAGTTCAAGCACTTTTTCAGTGACTACCACAACTGTAAACTCAGTCTGGTGAATCATATTTTCAAAGACAATGTAGTTTTCTCCTTTCTCTGGTGTTGTGTGATCTTGGAGTGGATATATGTAAGTCTACAACTGAGTGTGTATTGTTGGGTGTCCTTGTGGATTGTGAATTCAGAGGTCAGGCACTTTGCAAAAAAATGTGTTCCATAGTTGACTGATGATGGTTTCAGTGGATTATTTTACAGGATAGGTGCTACCTGAATGAGATGTTGATCTGGTAACAGAAATCTGATCCCCAACTTTTACATCCCTTGCCCAGTGTCTTCTGTCACTGGGAATGTGAGGGTTATGTGGTCAGTAATCAGTCTGGAGCAGAAAAAGTCTTATTGGAAAAACCTGAAAAATTTGGAGGGGTGTGTATATGTATATGAGTATTCTTACTTTGGCTGACATATCAACATTGTCAACAGCAAAAACATAAGCAACAAAAGGTCGAAAATGCAAATGTTGACACCTTACCATGCATGTGCCAAAAAAGAACCTCAATGCAAGAAAATTGCAAACAAACAAAAAAAAGTTGCCTCCCTGCACCCCCCACATCCCTGTTAATTACATATAAAATTCCAAGATCTCACAGTCCATGGGGAAAGGAAACATTCCTTTACCTGACGATTATCAATCTAACACACTTGTCGAACATCTGCAATTGTCGACCAAATGTAATTGCCATTGCAAGATGCCAGAAACCTTCAAGTAAGAATGTTTTCAGTGTCACTCAGCTGGTCGCCAACAAACAGTAGAATTCCCTTTTATTGTCATTGTTATCAGTTCCAGTTTAAAAAGTTATTTTAATTTGGGAAGATCAAGAAACTCGCGGGATTGATTTTTGAGAATCTTCTCAGAGTGGTATTTTTCCAAGATACTTGAAATAAATCTTCAGAAATTATCATGCACACTGACTTGCTGTTATGTGCACTACCAAACTTAGTTAAACTCTGAAATATCTATTTACACTTTGAAAACACCCCTTAGTATCAGTTTCCAACAGCTGCTACTATCCATGCTAAGTTTCTAAAATATTTAGTTCCTACCTCCTTTCTTTTTAACCTTTTATTTATGTAAATTTTTTCAGTCTTGCTGTACTATCAAGGCTCCCTGTAGAGCACTTAAAGAACAAAAGACATATTAAACAAATAACAATGAAAAAATATTATTTCTTAACTGATTTCTTCAGCAGATATACTTTGCAAGACCATTTAAGATTATATAAAGCTTTATTAGACTGACTGATGTTGAGATGATTTCTGCAATGCGTGATGCTATTTCATTTCCATGCTACATTTGTTACAAGTCCCCTGTGATCTTTTTTAATGCCCATCTTTCCTCTTGTTTGACTCCTGTCATATACAAGTCAAGGCTGACATTCCTTTCAAAATCAGCAAATAGTTAACAGTCAAAATAATACAGGGGAAAAAAAAAAAAGCAATGCCTTCACCGTGTATGCATACTTATCAGCCATTCCAGCTGTGTGTACAACGCTGCCAATACTGCTCGTTCTCTTCTAGCCAGCTGTTGCCAGACATTTCCATTAAACCATTTCTCAGACATTTTTAAGTAAGCCCTAAGTCCAAGAATCTGAATTAACCCTAAACATGACTTAAAAGATATTAAAATAATACTGCCTCACTACCTGTGACTGTTAAAAATGTGTATTTCCCATAATTATTGCAGAAGTAATAACACATCTTTGCATTTATTTTCCTAGCTTAAAACTTTCACAACTGCTTGTTCAAAATAATATAACAGGCTGGTAACTATTTTTCACTGATCTATGATGGTTCTTAGTTTCAATAAACTACTTTGCTTTTTTCTCCAGCATATAATTTCTAAATTGGTAAGTTTTTGAAAAGCTTTGCCTGCAGTGAAAGCAGCAATGCTGATGGAACAAACATCATATAATTAATTAAATTTTGTTTATTTTCTATAGCAGCATAGTATTTAAATATGTTCTGATTAGGCATCATACAATTACAATTAACCAAACGTCATTCACTTTGAATTGCAACATATTATTTAGATACAATTGGCAGAAAACTACCTTAAAAGAAGTTCCAAAAAAGGCAACAGTTTTAACTTTTTTTTTAATCAAACAGTGAGGGGATACTTAAACCATTTGACTATTATGAATAATTGAGTCTCATTTGATCAACATACAGTAATTTGACTCTAAAATATTTAAAACATTAGGAGATTGCTACTCAAAACAGTGTCACTTCAGAGGTAAAAAAAATGCAAAAACAAATGTTTGAAAAGGAGCAGGCTCCTTTATACCCCCTGTCATAGAGAGAAGCTCTCACTCCCAAAAATGCTACATAGACAAACTCCAAGACTGCACAAATTTGGACGAGAGAGAGAAAGAGACTAAAAAAGCACAGTAGTCACACTCTCCCTGTTGTCTGAGTCTAACCCACCCTAATAAGATACCCATGACCTTTCAGTGACAATGCTTATTCATGTCTTTATTTATTTATATTTGGTTACCGGGGAAGAACACTGATCAAACAATGACCAGCTACAGCTTATGCCAGAGCATTCTGAGCAGTAGTTGGCTGCAAACAGCTGTTTTTTGTTTAAATGATGTAAGCAGAAGACAAGAAAAGTGTAATTTATCCATGACAAAAGATATAGGTGCATGTGCAAGAAATTAACACATATAAGAACGTATAGACATTTTGTGTAAATGTACATATCGGGCATAAATATGATCTTACATGTGAAGTGTACTCTGTAAAGATTTTAAAGGTGAATCTATAAGCAAACAATTGTTCTAACTTGAAATCCTAAGCAATTAAGTTTTTCTTTACATATATGAAAAGATAGCTTATCTAGATATTTAGCTGATATTTCTGTTTTTTTTTCCAAGAATGTAGCATGGCCAATTTGCAATGGCTGCTTTTCTGAACTTTTGAAAAGTTCCATAGTTAAATATATATGTGTTTTTATACTAGTCAGAAACCATCCTGTCTAATAAAGACACTCTTAATTCATAAGCAGACAATTTCTTAGCTATATTAAGAGAACAGAGAGGGGAAGACACAAGGTTCTATACTGGAATAAAATCATGAAATCAAGTTCATGAAATAAAATAAAGTTGTGAACTCGAGGACTCACACCCTCCATTCTAATTGAACACAAGAAAGAAAAACTCTGTGAAAATAACTAGCAAATGCAAGACCACTTTCAATAAAACAGCAAAAATCTTCATTTTTATGGTCAGCTGAGTTCCAAATACTGTGATTCAGGGAAGTATGCTGCCTGGGTGGGCTGTGCACATTCAAGCACTTAAAAGAGTTATTCTCAGATATTATTGATGCATATTCAACATTGTCATTGCAAGGCCATATATTATTTTATTACACCTGCCTTCTTATTCTCCTTTTTCTTCTCATGAATGTACCAGGAAAATTTAAGTGATAAAGCTGTTTCTACTGGAATATTGTCCCTACTCATCCTTTCAGAATATCTTACTGCTATCTCACCAAGTAAAACTTTAAACATTTATTTGCAGTATAGTAGTCCTCTGCAAACTTATTCACACAATGTCCCAACCTGGCCCTCCTTTCCATCAAACAGGAAGTAAAGACAAACCAGTGAGTTACGTATTCATACTCCCACTGCCAGTTACCTGAACTCTGAATGAGGGAAACCTTGCTGTTTGTTACATGCCAGCTAGTCATTGCTCAACGTACCATACCTGAAACATCACTTTCATCTTGTCATGGAGGATCAACTTTGAGAAGACTAAGAAGGTGAATTCTGTATTTTCTCTCCCTCTGTGATTTTGGAACTGCTATGTATATAGAGATAGAAAGAAAGAAAGATAGTTATTGGGTGAGGGGCATGTCCCAATGTTGCAGAAGTACAACTGGAGTGGACTCCTGCAAAAAAAATGTTTTTGAGTTTTGTTGCCTTAGGAGTTTTGCAGTTTTGAGTAGTGATCGCTCAAGGTTTTTGATGTTTTGGGGTCAAACAATTATGTGCCAAGTAAACAAGAGATAATAATTTATAGCAGATCCCTGAATGAGTATGTGCCAACCAGAAGTTCATACAATAATAATAATAATAATAATAATAATAATAATAATAATAATAATAATAACACATAAGGGGATCAGAAGACACTACTGCTCATGAATTAAAGTATGGGAGGCATTGTGCGGTGTCCGTATTGCCCTTTGTGTAGTCCAGGAGCATGCTACAACAGTGTTTTTGTGTCTTTATAAAAATACTGTTAAGATGATACTGAATGAACCTGCAGCAGGCTTCAAAAAAAAAAAAAAAAAAAAAAATATATATATATATATATATATATAGATAGATAGATATAATTTGCTGAGTAGCATGGAGAAAAAAAACAAGAGTTGGTATATTGCTGTAAAATGAAGAGATATGTTTATCATTACAGCACACTGAAGATTTTATAATTTGGCTATATAGAACATTTAAGCTCTGACCTGGGTGCCATATTGCTGTGCTGAGCCAAGATTAGTTTAGTGCTGTCATCATATATCGTTATGCATTTCACTGAAAACATTACGAAAGCTTATAAAAATCTATTATTTTCATTGCATTCAAGGTGTCTGTCTCTGGCAAGTAAAAGCAGAAAATGCTGCAGTTCATTTTAGCTTCTTGGAAGACTTGAAGTGATTTATTGGTTAGTATCCGGAAGACTGAATTGCCTTAATCTATCACTGCAAAGAGTCTCTAATTCTACTGTCGTTTAAAACATTCACACATCCACAGTTAAACTAATGGCACATAAGCACACAACATGAAAGGCTTTCATTATTTATTCATTTCTGCTTCTCCTCATCTTTTTAGAAAATGATACCAAACTAGGATATTCAAGTTTATTGTCAGAATGGGCCAAAGAAATCAACTGTGTCTAATACGAATGCTCACACTGCATTTCATGGATGCATATAACACAAAAGGGTTGTTATGCTTGTGGATGAATAGCTCATAAGGGAGTCGTGAAAAAATAAAAGCCTACAATATTGTCCACTTTTTTCCAAGAAGCTTAACACGCATCTTTTTGTGAACCTACACAGAGGCATACCTGAATGGTTTAGATGAAAACAGCTGGATATCTGGTCTGGAATTTAGAGGCTTAGCTCTGTGCACTGTTCCAAATAGTAAGAGTAGCGGCCATGTGCAGACTGGGGGCAATTCTAATTCACAGATCATACAGCTGCACATTCGTCTAAATAGTGCAATATGTAACTTATGCTAATGAGTAAATTGCATGTAAATGAGGCTCCCTATGGAAATGAGCCATGATGAATATGCAAATGAAGGAATCCTAAATGCTAGATTGATATGGAGACATATGAAAAGGCAGCACTGCACGACCATGAATGGCCATTATGAACACCAAGATTTATGGTGTATATGGCAGGAGTCATGTTAGAAATAATAAAACAAGTAGCACTGCAGCATGTGTTGGAAGCAGGCATCAGTGCCAAGGCTCCCAAAGCTGGACATTGCAGCTATATATGCCAATGGAGGAGGTATTGGCAGCACCTGAAATACCATAGGATCATAGGATCAAAGCATCATAGGAGGTTACTAGACTATCGACCCGGAGGTCATTTCAAGCCTAGTCATTTCATCCTAATGTAATTCCATAGATACTCTAGTCAATACCCAGGACTGTATTTAGTAATGACTGCCCATGTCCAGGAGGTTTGTTGGCACTATCCCCAGTATGAAGTTATGGTGCCCCATCCACTCGTGAAGGTTCCTTTTGAGCAGTGTCATGGAGATGCTGTGCTTCACATGAATTGGCAGCCTATTCCGAAGATGCAGCAGTCACTGGAAGACAACTCTATCCCTCCAGCATGTCCTATTCAAGTCACAGGCCATATTTACATCCCTAGAATGGGTAGCTGTAGTCCAATCTGATTTATGGATGTGCAGCAAATTCATTAGGTTTGGGTCAGAGATGGCTCTGTAAGGCAGGCATAAGTCTAACCTAAGAAGCCTATATGATGCTGAGTATAGTAACAAGGACTTTAGTTGGTTTGTGTAAAGCACATGCAGGAATCCCTTGAGCTTCTTTCTTAGAAACCTCTGAGATCTCTTCAACTGCTGCAAGTGCTTTGTGTGGTACATGCGAAAAGGGGTATTATACTCAATTACAGGCCTCATTAGTGATGAGCCTAGAGGGGTTATAACCTCCTTTGCTCTAGAGGCAATGCCTTTGCTAATCAAGTGTACTATGTAGAAGGGCTTTCTTCAGTCTGTCAGTAATGTGTTGGCTTGTCACGGCTGGCACATTGCATATTTCTCTATTTTAAAAATAAGCCAATTTAATTAGCATCATTAGTGTATTGACAGTTGTCAAATTCTCCTTTTTTATAGTTCTGCTAGAGATAAAGGGAGCAAAGGCAAACTCTTCATACTGGAGAAACAGAAGGGCTTATTCACTGCAAAAACAAAAAAAAAGACTTTAAAAAAGAATGATGTCTGTTGCAATACCCCAGTTATAGCTTTAGAGCTTTAGAATTGTTTGTTTTTCCATTTTGTGGGGGTCAGTTCTTATTTTAAATGTTACGGTATAGTAGTCAACATTTAGCAGAGAATTGATAACCTTGGGAAAGGTAGGGAATGGAGAGGAATATTAGATGCAGCATTTATTATAAAATATAAAATGTTATCTCCCTCTGACAGAATTATGAATTGTTTGCTGAAAGTCATTTGAATTAATAAAATACAATAGCATTTAGCAGGTTTTTGATGTTAGTATGGTAGGTTTCCCAGTTGATGTTAGGATGATTAAAACCTTTGTTAAGGATAAGAAGCTGTTTCTTTCTACTTGCAATAGACGTTTGACTATGAACCTACTTTTCATGCAATATTGTGGTCATGGAAGCAGTTATTTAATTCTTATTGAAACTTCACTCTGAATTATCTGCTGCAAAGTATGTATTATGCAGTTTTGACTCAAGGATTTGTTTCTGTAAGCTTTGCATTTAAATTCTCTTGTGCAAATACTGAGCTACGCCACCTTTTCTGTTTAGTTGCAACCTAATTTAAGTAAGTTTAAAACCAAGTTAAAAGATACGGTGTGCAGGAGATTTTTTGATATGAAAATATTTGTAAAATTAATAATGTTTCACTAATGTTTACCACCCTATTCCTTGAGAAAGATGTGCATACCATTAAACCAGAAAAGAATAGCAGATTGCTGGGGAGACAATGCTCATTATATAGTTATAAACAAGCACATCAGGTGTTAGAAATAAATAATCATTAGTCATTTCAAAATTAGCCCAATATCTCATTTTAACTAAACAAATGTGAATTTGTTAGAAAGGGAACATGCCAATGGATTGTAAATTCAAACACTACGAAAAATTATACATGGAGAATAGTCATTTATATGCATATATTATTTAGATTTGTTTTTTTAACATAGAAATCTGAGTCCCTTATTTGGGAAGTAATCACTATTAACTGCTTGAAAAGGGAGGCACAAACTTTTAATTGTCTGCTTAAAGGTTTATATGGCTAGGCATGTTATTGTTTTTGTGATTTCCTGCCTACATTTGTTCCTATGCTCCTCTGTTCCTAGAAATAGCACATATTCATGTACATTTTCTATTTATGGTTTTTATTAATAAAGGAGTTTTAATGTTTTTTAGCTTCATATTTTATCAGCATTTGTTCTTGCTGTCATCATTTATACCATTTAGTTTTAATTTGGTTTGCAGTATCTGTAGAATTACCTTATCTGTGGGGGTAAGACTGCCTGCCAACACCCCCATTGATGAAGCAGAATTTGATAATGTGCACAGGATTGAAATACTGCTATAAACCCTTTTAGAAAACATATTTCAGACTAAAATTGTTGTACTAGTGGGTATGACTTTCATGTAGTGACCTCAGACTCAGGCTTCACTTGACAATGTCCCCAACATGAGGACTATTAAAGTTGCCCACACAAGAAAACATGATTTTATTTATTTTGCAATTCCTGACATCTAACTGATGTTGTAAAACTCAGTCAATCGGTTATCACCAAATTATTTTTCAGGAAACATTCATATTTTCCTTTCTTGGCTGTCCATGCACTCACTCTAATACTCTGCATCAATTATTTCCTGATCCCTAGAAACAGTGGAAATATTTCGTTTATAAACCTCATCCAGTCTTAGTTGGACAGATCCATTTCTGTCTGTTGCTTGGGTTATTGCGGCTGTAAAGTGCCATAGCCACAACTGCCTCAAATCAGCTATCTGTTCTGATATTATTTTGCAACTCTGACTGGAGTGGACATTGTGATATTATTGTGAAGGTGGGAAGGTGATTATCTGAAACATGAAACAGCCAGAAGATTGCATCTGAAACTCAGGATACAGTAATAAGCAGTAATACAATGCTATTTGTGGGATTGCTCTAATGGTAGAGTTGGTTGCATAAGCAAAGGTGTATGGTAAAGTATAACTGACAATGTGGTCAAGGTTGATAGATTCACTTTCATTCATTCAAATGACCAATTTGTTACTTCCTGTGATCCTTGTCAGCCTTCTGTTCCCTTGTAAAATATGGGTGGTACAGAGCAAGCAAGCCTGATAGCCTTGTGGGATAACCTACCATCTCCCTCTGGGAGTTCCTATCCACTTTTGGAACCTCTTCTGAGTTTTGCTGTTGACACTCTGAGTTTTCCTTGGCTTACAGTGTGATGCACTTGAACAGTGAGAGTTTGGTAGGCTGGATCTCTAGTGAGTGCAATGCCTAGGGCTCCCACTAGGTGTCAGCCCCATGGTAAGCTGGAACCCCACCCCAACTCCCAATGGTGGGCAAACTGACAGCAACCTCTCACACCCATTCTCCTAGATCAATTCTTACAGGCACCAAAACCACAACTGAACTTGGATTTCTTGCAGCATAGTCAAGGATTTATCCTAGTATGCATATATCTCAACCACTTAGTGCAAGAAATCTGGACAAAATCTGAAATAATAGGGGGAGCAAAGGCCCCAAAACAGGGACAGATTTTAAATATTGCTATTATAAAGGTTTTAAGCTGCTAAAATAACAGGATTTGTGTTTGCATTTTATGAAGGATACGAAGTCTGAATCTCAAATTATTTATTAACTTCATTCCTCAGTGATTTGCCAGAAAACCACAAATTCTGTGAGGAACAGACCAAAAATACAAGACAAACTCTGAACATTCTGGGAAAATCTGGACAGTTGAGAGGTATACTGGTATGCCATGTAGTTAGCACTTTCACTGATTTTCATTAATCATTTAATGTTCATTACAGTCACTTCGGGCATTTCAAAACAGATTGACTTTTGCCAGTTCAAAGCCTAATCAGGCCTAGCTTCAGTGATAGCAGCTGAATCTTTATTCTCTGAAAAGTACTCTAAACATAGGTCTCTTAACTTTTAAGCTACTTTCATTTTTCACACTCTTTAACATCTTTTCATTTGTTACCTTTTGTGTCCATACCTCCCAACTGTCCAGATTTTCTCAGAATATCCAGATTTCTGCCTCATATTTTTGGTCTGTTCTTCATAAAATGTGTGGTTTTCTGGCAGATCATTGAGGACTGGAGTCACAAAATAATGATATACATTTGAATTTTAGACTTCATATACTTCAGAAAATGCATGCTAACAAGCAATTCTACTATTCTAGCAACAAAGTTTATAAATGCAATATTTAAAATCTGTCTATAATTTTGGGCATTTGTCTTCCCATTATTTTAGACTTTGTCCAGATTTCTTGAGCTAAGAGTTTGAGAGGTATTAGTTGTGTCTATCCTCAGTTTCCTGCAGTGATGTGTAATTGTCTACATTCTGATTTGAGCAAAGCACAGGAGTAGAAGATTTAAAATCCCACTAGCACTTATTTCCTTTGCTTCTATTTCTTAGTTATGTGACTTGAAATGGTGAAGATATTATGCGAGTAGGCGAACCCTAATGATCAAGGCTATTGTCTCTGAAGAAGCATTTTAGTAGCAAATAACACTGAAATGAAATACTATGAATGTGCACCAAACAGTTGATAAACTGCCGATGATTAATTTATGTCTTTTCAGTTTCCCCCAAGGTATCAACAGCTACTTAAATAGAAACAAGCCTCAAAAGCTATTTAAACCAAACATGCTCGAACAGAACAATGTGCTTGGCTAATTTTCAACTTTTGTTATCCATTTGTAAGCTTTACAGCAGGTATAGACAGAGTACAAAGTGGCAAAGTATTTTTTAAAACGTTGGGATTATGTTACTTACTGAATTGCTGCCTACACAAGCAGAAAATGACCTGCTCTGACTGATAGGATTATTTACCTGCATCGTTTAACTTGTACCGGTTTCAATATCACATTCATAGGTCTGCTTCTTTTAGATGAATTAACATTGCATTTTCTCTTTCATCTGGAATTTACTGAGTTAATGTTGTGGATTACAGTTGTGTACTGAACCAGCAATTTCTGCAAACATCAGTCATGTACAGTATTGCACATGCATTGATTAAACATTACTTATGCATTGATCTGCAAGACCCTACAATGTCAGAATTTTGTGAATTAATGTGCAGTTAATTAGTTTTAATTTAATTATTTTTAATTAATTTTTTCAATCAAAGAGGCCTATTGAAAGTTGGAATCTCATTTTCAAGAAGGACCAAATTATCACAAGGAACCTATGTCACTTACACTGAGTTATGCGTTTCGGTTATCCAACTGGCTGATAAAACTTGAGCTCTTGAGCCTCGACTGCCTGAACTTCAACTCATTGGCAATCACAGTTCCTCTATAGGAAATCACTGTTGGCAAGCCGTGTTGAAATATATTCCCTTTCTGGGGGAATTTCCCACTTTTTCAAGTAAGTGAGACCTCAGAGTTGGTATATATATAATTTTGGATTGTGGGGGGTTTGCCTTTGCCATCGGGGTGCAGGGCAGCTTCCCCCTATAAAGACACCTAAAACAGTGTTTTTGATAAAATGTTGTGGTGAATACAGTTGGGAGATTCTGACCCTCATTGCAGTCATGTTCATCCACTTATAGAGGAAACATGCAATTTACAAGTGGAGGCTGACTGGATGTAAACCGTAGGTCTTTAACTCTGTAGCTCAGGTACAAAATTACTGTCTTATAGTTCTCACCTACATGTCTGATGAATGGCCCACTTGTACTTGATCTTGTGTCAGGTGGTGAGGGCAAAGGGCAGACACAGGTATATGCAGCACTATAGATTGGTAGCATAGGGAACAGCCAATACAGCTTTACTGACTTAGTATTAATAGCCACTGTTTCTACCTTAAACAACCTGGATTCACTTACATGGAAGTAACTCTCCCCAGTCCTTGATCTAGGTTTTTTTTTTTAATTTAGTTGATGTGGTTAAAGGCCCACAAGGTTCAACTGCCTCATTTAATTGTTGGTAAGAGAGTAGGTGTTAAAGTATTTGCTTTAATTTCCTCAGTATGTAGGCAGAGGCTGAGGGCCTCAGTCCCAGGACTAAAGAGTGAAATCCATTAATAGCTCATTTCTATAACCCTCTCTGATGTTCTGTCAGACCAAAAACTGACACAGAAATGGGGAGAAGATTGCCTGACATCAGCTGATGAAAATGCATTAGAGATAAGTGAGGGGATGCCACTTCATGAGCTGCTGTTTTCCAGCACTCTATTCAAGTTGCAGAATCAAAGTTTTATTTTACTTGCATTTCATTGGATAACAGTCCATATCATCTTCACCAGCAGCTACTATTATAAATTTTAACATGCAGTACCATGTTGCAGAAAGGTGTTGAGAAGAGATTATAACCATCACTGAGCAAAGAAGGGTACGTGAAAGTTAACTGCTGTAGCTTTAGACAGAGTAATGTTGCTGCATGTCTGCTTAACTAATGGGAGTATGCCAGTTACTTCTTTTGAGAAAAGTAAAATTTGGAAAGATACAGGAAAAGGTACTCTGAGCAGAAATACAGAGAATAATTACTTCACAAAGGAGAGACAGTATGAATTACGGCTTTAACTTTACTACTTTGATGTATAACAAGTATCATTATAGACTCAAAGATATCTCACAGCTGAATAACTGGAGCTGAAAAGTATCTCAATGCAAATGTCTCCTAGAACTAGAAGAAGGAACTATGTTTTATGTCTATTACTTTGGGACGCTCTACGTGCCTAGATCTGCAAACAGAAGGTGCTTCATTTCCGTTACTTCTCTGGTTTTTATATGCTTAGTGATTTATGTCCATTGCTTTGGTTCACTGTAAATTCAAAGGGCTACAGTCCAGAGCTGTGTTTTCTTTTTATTACCAGAGTATACTACATATATCTAGGTCTAAAGGTAGGAACTCTGGTGTGTTTCCATTGCTTCAGTACCCCATATATATACCTAAAGATATAGGCAAAAAATTTGCCTTGCGTCTGTTATTTCAATACACTGTTTATGTCCAGGGCTAGTATCTGCAATTCTGCCTTATTTCCATTACTTCAGTATACTGTATGTACCTTGGATTATTGTCAGGAATTCTGCCTTATTTCCATTACTTCAGTACACTGTATGTACCTTGGATTATTGTCAGGAATTCTGCCTTATTTCCATTACATAGGTTCATAGGTTCATAGGTTCATACTAGGCTATCTGCCCGAGGGCATTTACAAGCCTAGCCCATCGTTTTGTGGCTTACGCCACCTCTTTAGTATGGGGAACTATACCCATTATTTTGCTGTGCCTCTGTCGAGCAGTGACACTGAGGTAATCCCTGGGGTATATCTGCGATCTCCCATCCATTGGTCAAGATTTCTCTTGAACAAGGCCAGCGAGGTGCTCTGCCTCACATGTACCGGGATTTTGTTCCACAGCATAGGGAGTCTTTGGGTGATGAATCTATCCCTCCAGCACGTCCTATTAATAGCCGTGTCAAGGTTTAAGTCTCCCGCCCTTGTGGCTCTGATGGATCTAGATTTTTGAGGTGAAGCATATTCATCAAATCTGGGTTTGACATGGCCTTGTATGTTAGGCAAAGGTCACCTCTGAGCAAGCGGTGGCGACTGAATAGAGCTGGAGTTCTTTCAGTCGGGCAGCATAGGACAGATTTTTGAGACCCTTTATCCTTTTGGTGAGGAACTTTTGTGGCCTCTCCAGCTGCTGCAAGTGTCGGGTCAGATACATTCCGAATGGGGCATTGTACTCAATCATTGGTCTGATGAGTGATGAGTAAAGGGAGACTATGACCTCCCTTGATCTAGATGAGAATCCCTTCATGATAAGGTGGGCAATGTAGAAGGTCTTCCTAACTACTTTAGCTACATGGGTGTCGAATGACAGACTACTATCAACCTGGGTCCCCAGGTCCCTGATAACTTCTTCTGTGCTCAGTGGATTGCCACCTATTTGGTAGCTAGGGGTAACCTTGTTTTTCCCGAAGGGTATGACTATGCATTGTTTGGCATTTAACTTTAGGCCGTGGCTCTGGCACCAGTTATCCGTTTCTGTGAGACCCTTCTGAAGGATATCTGTGTCAGATGTGTTTTCTACTATGGCGCCCAGTTTGCAGTCATCTGCAAACTTTGTCAGCCATAACCCTCCTGTGTTTGCTTGTACTTCGGAAAAGTAGATGCCAAACAAGAGTGGGCCCAGGACTGAGCCCTGTGGGACACCACTTGTGACAGGCTTTGAGTCTGACATGGCGCCAGCAACTCTGACCCTGTGGGTTCTGTCACTCAGCCAGTTTGCAACCCATCTTGTGATGTATGGGTTGACATTTAAGCTGATGAGTTTTTCAATGATACCCGAGTGGGGTATTGTATCGAAGGCCTTAGCCAGATTGAGGTAGGCTGTATGGACTGCCTTTCCCTCATCAATGGCTTTGGTGACTGTTTCAAAAAGTCAACCAAGTTTAAAAGGCATGATCTGCCTTTGACAAAGCCAAACTGGGTTGGATCCAAAGTCTGCAAATTCCTATGTCTTTATTTATGAGGTCCATTATGATCCTCTCCATGGCTTTGCAGATAAGGCTTGTCAAGCTAATGGGCGGTAATTTCCAGGGTCGGTGGAGGCACCGCCTTTGTGAAGTGGTACCACAGTTGCAGTGCGCCACTCCTGGGTACGTATCCAGAGGTAAGACTTTGATTAAACAGCTGTCCTAGCTGTGGGTTTAATTCCTCATTGAGTTCATGGAGCACACAGCCGGGGACACCATCAGGTCCCATGGATGCTGTGTTTTTGCTTTGGAGAGAGCAGTTCTCACTTGGGCGCTGGAGATGTTTGGGGGGCTGCAATCATTTGGTATAGATATCTCTCCTTTTGGGGGGGGGAGAAGTTTGCACTGAACCTGTCAGCCAGTATGTTGGCAATGTCTGTAGGATCAGTAATCTTCACATCATTTTGAACTAGCTCTGAGCATATCTGGGAGTTTCCTCCCAGGTTTCTAACATAGCTAAAGAAGGCCTTATGATTGTCTTTTGAGTCTTTAGCTATTTTTCTCTCGAAATTTGCTTTGGATGATTTTATGAGAGCTCTTAGTTTTTCACTTATAGTGATCAAGGGTGTCTTACCTTTTAAGGATTTTGCTCTATCTTGTAGTAGCTTCCTCCTTTTGTTGTAGAGTTTGTTTATGGCTGGGGTCCACCAGACTGGACGCTTATACTGTATGTACCTTGGATTATTGTCAGGAATTCTGCCTTATTTCCATTACTTCAGTACACTGTGTATGTTTAAGGCTATTGTTAGGAATTCTGTTGTATTTATTACTTCAGTATAGTGTATATGCCTCAAGCTAGAGGTAGGAACTTGCATTTTTCCATTATTTTTCTATTACCTCTGTAAGCTGTATATGCCTAAAGTTATAGTCTGGAACTGTGGTTATTTCTATTACATTATCACAGTGCTGTATATATGCCTAGAGCTATAGGCAAGAGCTATTCATTATGTGCATTACTTCCATGCATCAAATATGCGAGACTATAGAAAGGAACTGTGATTTATTTTGTATTTTCTGTTACTTCAGTAAGCTGCATATGCCTGGAATTGTGGGTAATTTCTATTACTTCAGTACACTGTACATGTCTTGAGCTACAGACAAGAACTGTGCATTATTTCATTCCTTTATTACACTGTGTATGCAGTACTGCCCATTTCCATTACGTTAGATTGCTGTATATACACCATTGCATTAAACAACCCTTAAACATTTGGATTTTGATTTGTGTCAGACTAAAACAAGTGACTGTTGCTTCTGCAAAATAAGTTTCTTGGTCTCCGTTTTTTCTGAGAGTGTAGCATCTTGAATGTCATAGATTTAATATAATACAAATCAACTGGAGTAAAAGCAAGATCATAGGATCATAGGGGATTACTAGGCTATCGACCTGGAGGTCATTAGTCGTTTCAACCGAATGTAATACCATAGAAGTACTAGTCACTACCCAAGATTGCATTTAATGATGACTGCCCTATCTAGGAGGGTTGTGAGCACTATCCCTGGTAAGAATTTAGGGTGCCCCATCCACTCATCCAGATTCATCTTTAGCAGTATCACAGAGGTGCTCTGTTTCACATGAATTGGTAGCCTGTTCCAAAGACATGGCAGTAGCTGGGAGATAAATCTTTCCCTTCAGCATGTCCTATTTAAATCACAGGCCATATTTAAGTCCCTGGAATGGGTAGCCCTAGACCCATTTGATTTATGGATATGTAGTAAGTTCATTAGGTCTGAGTCTTGGGTCACACTGTAGGCCAGCCATAAGTCCCCCCAAGATGTGTATACAATATGGAGGATAGTGACAGGATTAAAATTTTATGACAGGAAGAGACTACAGTACAGCAAAAAGAAGCACCCCACTATAAGTAGGTGGATATTACAAGGCAGCAGTATACATACTTTGTCTCCTACTGGGAGCTATCAATCACAGCATCAAACAGCTGAAATTATCTTTGCCACTTTGACAGATATTAACAGGAGGTGTTCAAGGGGAGGGGAGATGGGTTTAAGGACTACATCTCAGGCATAACAAAAGAATGAAAATTGGCCACTTTAGAAAAAAAAAGAAGTAACAGGCACTGAGAATACTGTTCTGTGGGATTATATCTGTTTGTCTTTTAAGTAGTTATTGAAAAGCAAAAAATGATAATTGAACCTGACTGACTAAAAGAAAGCAGGGTATGAGTGAAAACACATGTAAGTCAATTCATTGACGGAAGCATAGGGGCTATGATGTAATATTTTAAAGTCAAGCACTGTATTGTGGGATACCTAGAAGTAGACTACAAAATCAAGATGCCAGACTCCATGTGGGCAGACTCTGGAATTGCATTTAAAAATGTAAAAATATATAAAGGCCAAAAGTGGTGTTAACGAGTAGGAAACATCAAGGCATGATGAAATAAAAATGTTTTTTCAGTCTGTAGGTGTGGTTCTCCTTTTAGTAGCTGAATAAATCTAGTGATGCATTAATTTGTGATATGATCCTTTTATTATCTGTGACTTAAAAAATAAAACAGTGAATATACACTTAGGTTCTCAACTTTTCATTTTATTAGTTTATTTACAGTCACATTTTTTGACAGATAGGAACAAAGACTAGGAATATTATTTTTGCAATTCCTCAGATTTAAAGCATTGTTTATTCGGTTTACTATTAAAAGGTCGAACGGCACTCCTTCTACTGTCGTATAGTCGACAACGGAAGGTCAAAACTGATAATCGCGAACTCAAAAAAACAATCTAGGAATGGGTTTCAACATGGGTCGAGGTAGGGGAGATGTTTGTAGTTCAGAATAATACGAACACCTACCTCAACCCATGTTAACACCGTTCCTAGATTGATTTTTTGACTTCGACATTCGACATTTACGACCTTCCGTTGTCAACTATACGACAGTCGAAGGAGTGCCGTTCGACCTTTTAATAGTAAACCATTTATTCATTTATTTATTTGTTTATTTATTTTAATTTCACTGATTACTTTGCTTGCTTAGGTGGATACATATTGAGTTAGACGAATAATGTGCAGAGTCTATAGCTGAAATATACCTCTCAAACTATGAGTGCAAGAAATCTGGACAAAGGCAAAAATAATTGGGACGAAGGCCCTAAATCAGGGACAGATTTTAAATATTGTTTTTATAAACTTAGACAGCAGCTACAGTAACAGGTTTTGCATTAGCATGCATCTTCTAAAGTATATGAAGTCTGAAATTCATATGTATATAATTATTTAGTAACATATGTTCTCAGTCATTTGCCAGAAAAAAACATATATTGTAATGAGGAGCAAATCAAAATATGAGATAAAAAATGTTGGCATTCTACAAAAATCTGGCATTGACAATCATGCCTGGTGCAGTCTGTGAATGTCATGTGTTTTAGAATCATGATTTACTTGCCCTTCATTCTCCTACCACTGCATTCTTTTTAAGGTGTGTGCAATACTGACGTCTGTCTACTTAGCTTAGTAAAATTATGAAATAAGCAATGGATTATGGGAATGTATTGAGGGATGCACTCAGAAGAATAGACATGCCCTGGGATTCAATAAACTCCATGTAGGCTTCATGCAAAGCCTACATGGAGTTTATGTATTTGCTCGCTGAGCAGCAGCACTTAATGAATATTCTTGCCATGGCTCGCTTTCAAACATAAGCAAGCAGGGTTTCATCTCAGTCAGGAAACCATGTAAAGCAACATGGATAATGAACATAGTTACAGCACAGCTAACTGGGTTAGTGGAATTGTGTGGAATGCCAGAAGGACCACCAGGGTTTTTCATATATTACTGTATTATGCTCTAGGCACAGGACAATGTATATATTGCTGACTATTGTGGAATCCCATTCCTGGCAGACTATACAAGTTGTATCAATGATCTGTAAGGGTACATGGACTGCCATTTATAAGAAACAGTCATGGGAAGTGTGTTTATTGAATAGGGATACATAGAAGAAGTTTAGGGATGAACACCAGAAAGGGGGACAGGTGAAACATTGTAATATACCACAAATAAGGAAATGTAAAAGGAAGACAGTTGCAGCAGGAACTCTAATCACATCTCCACATTATACCAATATCACAGTTGGAGTCAATGATTGTCCACAATCTGTAGTCCTCCAGACAGCTGTTGGGACATAGGATTTGTATGTCATTCTTGACATCTGTTATTTCAATCATGGACAGGAAAGGGCCTAGTAGACAACCCTGATGTACACACTTGATCACTGGACATGAGATATAGGTCACTTCACACATTTCTGCATATTTAGATGTCACGTATGTGATCCACTGTTCTACCCACTTGGTGATATAGGTGTTGATGGCCACATCTATCATTGTGGAGTGAATACATCAATGTGGAATTCTGATGACTGCCTTGGCCTTTTCAAGTTCCACAGGATAATGCTCTTTGAGGACATCTGACAGATGCAACAGTCATATATGCAGCATTAAAAACTCACACATGTCTGTCAGCCAGAATATTACTAGTGTCCATTTAGACAAGGTCCATGATGACATGTTTGCTAGTCGACCTCACAGATCAGGAGAGTCAGGATATGTCAATACATGCATGCATCAGGTACTGTCCTCAGCCCACTCAGATGGATGCATGTTGATGTACACCATTCTATGGGAACATAATCCATCTGGAGAGTGTGTTGAAGTGTGTATCACACTATGTCAGGTAGGAGTATGCTCTGAATCATGCTATAGGTGATCTGTAATGTTGTCACAGCCTGTTCTTTCTGTGTGATAGGCCTGCATGAAGGTAACACAGTGCATACTGCCTAGCTTGATCTGTCCTAGGGTTTGGACACAATCCCTCTACTTGGGTATCATTGACAAACTACCAGATAGGGATTAACACTTATGTCACTAGATGGTTAACCAATGTCCTCACTGACAGACCATATACCATGAAAGTTGGTGAATCAACCGCTACCATTGCAGCTTTCATAACTAGTGTTTCTGAAGGATCTGTGCTAGGCCCTATACTGTCTGGAATTTATTTCTTAACAGTCCAGACTACAAAATATGACCTGTAGCTTGCCAAGTTTGCTAATTCATGCATATTGGTTGGAATCGAGTCCACTGATGATGTGACTATAGTATAAGAGGGGCTAACACACACAAATGATTGGTGCCAAAGCCACACCATCTACTAATAAATATAACACGTGTCAGGATTTGTGCCTTATGTGAAGTGCAATTTCTTGATAAATACACCATTGACAACACTACCTCCATACTGAAATCAGAGGTGCAAGATCTGAGAATGCATATTGATAGCAAACTGCACTTCAACCATGTGTCCACAGTGTTACAGAAAGGCAATATTGTGCACCTCAGAAATCAGGCCAATGTATCCAGATCTGAGGAGGATATAACAACACTATACTTGAACCTCATATGAACACTAATACATTATAATTCTTCCTTTTGCATGTACCTCACCAGACACCTGCAGCAGCTAGACAGACCACGGGGTGTTCACACCAAAAAAAATACAGGTCCTACAAACCATGCCATGACTTACATGGATATACTGAAAGACCTGCTCTTGAAATCTGTATTGGAAAAGATGAGATAACTTGTGCTTGAACTGCAGGAGATCTCTGACCCTACCCTGATGTGTTTACTGCATATCCACAAATCAGCAGAGTCTGTTGAGAGGAAGATGATAAATGCAATGTCCCACATGCTATTGTAAAATGCATTCTCTACTGTCAAGCAAGTGCAGAAACACACACACACACACACACACACACACACACACACACACACACACACACACACACACACACACACACACACACAGTTCACTGCAATGAGAATAGAACCCCTACCTATTTAAGTACATAGATTATAGAACACAATACTTTGTGCAAGCACCACAGCACAAGTCTGACTTGGAGGGTGTTGGACAACACTTTACAGCTGATGACATGAACAGTGTCTGTTGAGGAGACTATAACAAGTGTCCCACATACTGGTGTAACATACTCCATATTATGTCAAGCAACAGCTCTCATGCGCGCACGCACACACACACACACACACACACACACACACACACACACACACACACACACACACACACACACACACACACACAGTTGACTGCAGTGAAAACAGCACCCCTACCTAAGTACACAGACTATAGAACACAGTACATTATGCAAGCACCATGGCACAAGTCTGACTTTTAGAAGACCACTGATGAACTTAAAGTAGATGATGTCAGCAGGCCATATTGGAAACAAAATGCTGGGAGACCTGCATAGGCTCAGATTCATATGTACATAGGCAGCTACTAGCCTAATGGCTATAGGGTGTTTAGAAGCCTAGCTGTGTAAAAACACAAGTACCCTTATTGAGTATAGTTGGATCGTCATTGTTAGAGGATACATTTTGTGAGTAGCTCCAACTGGCCCTGTCCATGATGGCATAGGTGCCACCAAAAGTGACTTTACAATTATCCAACCAGTAGCCAAGGTTGCACTTGAACAGGGTCATTGAGAAGAACTGATTCACATGCAGTGGCATGGGGGCTATATCTGTCTCCCCAGCATGCTCTGTTTATGCCACAAGCTAGGCTGAGAAACCTAGGCCAAGTTATTCATGTTCCATTTGATTTGTAGATGTGCAGCATTTCCAGTAGGGCAGGGTCTGAGACTGCTCTGTAGGGCAGGCATAGGTCACCACTCACTAGCCAGCATGATACTGAGTACACTGACAGGTCTTTCAGTCTTTCCATGTATGTCATGTTTGGAGGCTCTGACGTTTCCCAGGCACAAACCTGCATTTTCTTCAATTGCAGCAGGTGTCTGGTGAGGTACAGACAGAAGAGAGCATTGTACTCAGTTAGTGGTCTGATGAAGGTAGACTACAGCAGAGGTATGACCACTCTGGTATTGGATGTGATGTTAATATGTATGATGTGTGCAATGCAGAATTTGTGTGTCACCACTATAGACACATAGTGATGAAAGTGCAGATTGCTATCAACATGTGTTCCCAAGTTTCACAACACTTTGTTTGAGCTTAAATGGGTGTTATGTATATCATAATTAGCAGGGGTACTTCATTGTCAAAGGGGCTAATAAGCCATTGTATGCTTTAAGGTTCAGTCTGTGAGTTTGGCACCAAACATTTGTGTGTGGCAGCTCTCTCCATAATATGCTACCATCATTGGGGTCTCTATAGTAGTGAGTCTAGTTAACAGTCATCTGCAAACTTGGTAAGCCACAGGCCATCTACCATTGCCTGTACTTTAGGGAAGAAGTTTGCAAACAGTTGATAGCTCAGCACAGATCCTGGTGGTATTCTAATGGTAATTGGCTATTGGTGTAGGTGCAGTCCGCAACTTTGAGAGTGTATGTTAT
Source organism: Protopterus annectens (assembly GCF_019279795.1). Taxonomy (NCBI): domain Eukaryota; kingdom Metazoa; phylum Chordata; order Ceratodontiformes; family Protopteridae; genus Protopterus; species Protopterus annectens. Next base: position 213,076,030 of record NC_056751.1, read on the forward strand.
GTCAGTGAGCCAGGTGCCTATCCCTGTACTACTGCATGGCTTAATTCCCACATAGGAGATCTTCACTATGACACAAGAATAAGGGATAGTGTCAAAGGCCATGGATAAGTCAATGTAGGCAGCATGTCCTGTTATCCCTCATCCAGGTCTGTGGGTTCAGTATCGAAGAAGTCCAGAAGGTTGAATAGGCAAGATGTACTTTTGACAATAAAGGGATAGGGTTAAGTGTGTTGAAGGTCACCTATGTCCTTGTGGATATGATTCATGCTGATTCCTTCCCTAGCCTTGCGTATAAGTGTTTGTATGCATATGGCTCAATAGTTGTAGCCCTGCATGTTACCAGATTGCTGTGCATTGCATAACTCACAACATTTGACATTATATTTTGTACTGTGGTTGATTCATGTGTGGAAATAGTACTGAGGCACCAGTGCTGCAGTGCTTGGGGAGGTGTCAACAGATGGATGTATTATAAATATGTGACATATTGTTAGATAGGGCCCTCAGTTTGTAATGTCTACACATGTAATTTCATGTCATGTGCAGGTAATGGACAGTAAACAGCAGTAATACAGCATAATATAAACATTTCTATATCTCGGTGAAAAGCAGGTTTGTGAGATGGTTAACAAAGTGCATGCACATGCAAAATACACATTTAGCAATGTGCAAATGTGAACCATATTGCTAAAGTCTGATAGTTAGTATTGAGTCTATGAAATACATATTCTGCTTGACTAACTCTGTGGCAGCATGTGTTATTGCATTGATATGTTCCTTTTTATGGCCTAAGTGGTACTGACTCCTGGGTTAGAATACAGGCACATCTAATACTTTAAAACACTTTTCATTGCAGAGCGATAATGCAATGACATGAACTGTTTATGCAAGATTTGTTGCTGCATTTTGCCACCTCTCACTGTCGCTGTGCATTAGTGCACAATGCACACCTCCTCACAAACATGGAATCCAAAAAGTGACGGGATCCCTTGCTTTTTCTGATACTTATGTGCATTGTGTGTGATTCTATTTTTTGACCAGAATAAAGGTGCTAAAATGGGGTAGATAGAAAAGTGGTAAAATGGGAAACAAGCAGGGGGAAGAATAGAGTCTGACAGTTAGTACTGAGCCTCTGGAATACACTGTGGCAGCACGTTAATGCAATTAATGCAGTGATACATTCCTTTTTGGGCCAGATGGTACAGGGTTTGTAAGTACTTTTGCATTACTGTTGCTGTGCGTTGGTGCGGGATGTGCACCATCATGCAATAAAGCATTAAAGAAAAGAAATGGGGAAGAAAGGACAATGGTGAAATGGGGGGCAAGCAGGGGGAAGAACAAAGGGAAAGCAGGGCAGGAATGTGCAGGAGGGCGGTAGGAAAGAACCATAGCTATCCATTTCTTTACCAGTGTAAACTGAACATATGTGCAAAATATTAACTGAATTTGGACTGTCACCTCCAGAGAGAGGGGTGACCTCAACATAATCATGTTAATTGGACCAAATAAATGAAATGTGTCAAAAAGACATTTGTGCGAAATGGAGACCTATGTATGGGACAATTTTTTTTTTTTTGTGGGATAGGTGCCCATTTTTTTTTTTTGAGAGAGAGAAAATGAGGAATGTTGGGGAAGGGACATAGGAATATCTAGGTGACCTAAGTTGGGTAGGTGAGGAATCAACTGTAGACAGAGAAGACAAACAAGACAAGAGACAGGGATGGTGATGGACACAAACAGTTGGGGTTCACCATAATTGGGATGTGGGTGGGGGCATCATGAACTCATGTTCATCAAGCTGGGTGACAGTGAGAATCGAGTTCTCACCCACTGGACTGTCATCCTGTCACCTCACTCCGCTGCTAGCTGGAGTGCCCATGTCTGCATCTCCTCCTCCTGGTACTATGTAAAATGAGGGAGAGCAATCTCTCCAGCTGACATAGGTACACACCAACAGTGTGGCACACTACCCTATGCACCATCCCTGGAAATTCAGCTTGGATGATAACATCATCACCTCTGCCACTGCTCCTGAAGGGAATCACTGGACCAGCCTCCAGGACATGACTACCTGAGGGGGCAGGTATTGCAGGAGCAGCAGAGGTGGTGCTGCCAGGTTTGCACCAAGATGTGCTGGGCAACAGTGCTGGAGCTGCTGGATGGGGGGGGCAGGTGGGTCCTTTGGGGCAGGCCTACCCTGCTGTGCTGTGGAGCATTTAGTGATGTGGTACACATGGATGACATTGACACAATTTGACAAAACATAATAAAAAATAATAAATACCTTGGACAGGTCAGTTGAGCAGTGGTAGCATTGTCGCCTCACAGCAAGATGCTCTCCTGTTCGATTCTCGGCTGGGGTGCCTTCTGTGCAGAGTCTGCATGTCCTCCCTGCATTCATGTGGGTTTGCCCCGGTTTCCTCCCATGTTACAAAGACATAATTCTGGAGTGTTTCTCCCTGGGCCTCCTCTGAAAATTGGCTTTGTTCCAAGTCAGACTTTCTCGGTTAATAAATGCTAAATAAATAAAATAAAAAAGTGAAGATAATGGTTGGGGTGAGAAAAAAAGGAAGATAACATTATTATCATCATATATGACATACAATACATTGATATGATTAAATGACTCTATTATCTTAACTTTTACTTTTAAGACTACCAACGCCTAACAGATGGACACTATACTACAGATTGCAGCAGCTACTTCTTTACATGTACATATATTGCACATATAAGTGTTCCAGTTATACAGATTACAGTTTACAGCAGGGCATGCATGCCACTGGTATAGAGCTATTACATGAAATTGTTAAATTACACATAATTGAAGAATTAACAGTATTATATAGTTGGGAAGTGTGGTCTTTGAACTTGCAACCTCTGACTAAAATCTAATATTGTAGTCTTGTTTTGTGCTACAAACTAATGCATGCATACTTGCTTTTACAGTTGAGATATGCATGCTCAGTTTGATACAACTCTATAAAATACCAAAAAGCTATTTTTACCTTTTTATGCTAGAATAAATATACATATTATGCTGCATGCATAACACATGCTTCCCTCATCCTCACCAATCTAGCTCCATGGGTTTGTACATTTATCTCAAGATCCCTGGTAGCTGTGGGAAAAAACAGAACAGAACAGAATACCATTATGAATACCAGTTTTGCCTATAGGTTCATAGGTTCATACTAGGCTATCTGCCCTAGGGCATTTATAAGCCTAGCCAGAATGTGTTTGGCTTTCACCACCCATTTTAAATTTATTTTGCTATGCCCTTTTTCGAGGTTAGTATACTGTGCCTCTGTCTAACAGTGACACAGAAGTGATACCCGGGGTAAACCTATATTCGGCTTTTAATTCTTACAAGTACTCTCTGTAGTTAATACTGACACAGGTGTGGAATTCCACAGTCCTAAATTCTCCAAACCAGTGGTCAAGGGTATCCCTCTTCCTCCTCTGGAAGTCATTGTAGTGATGCCTATATTGTTCACTAGTGTGGGGGTTACTGGTGGCACTGGTTACAGCCCATGTTAAACTATCCCAAGCTTCAAACTTATACTTGGATACAGAATTGCCCTTCTGCAAAAGCCTGGTACTGTGGTTCTTCACTAGGAGTCCAAAAAAAATTATTGGACTCCTGGACACCCCATCTCTTTGCCCTAAACCTGACACTATGGATCTGCTATGGATCTAGTACAATAAAGAATGATGCTTTCCCACCAATTTCAGTCATCTTGTTTACTGGGAATGCACACATTGAAAATGTTGTGCTCCACTTGCCATCATGCAAACATGGTGCTCAGCAGTGTGCACCTCTGAGCACCATGTTTGTGCAATGATAAGCATAGTGCAAAACAAATTCAAAGTTATTGGATGTGCAGGCAGTTGTGTACGTGTGTTAGACAAATGTGAAGGCCATGGCAGTCCAGATAGCAGAAATATACTTACAGGAATATATTACACAATATGCCGACAGTAATACATTTGAGAATTAATGTGATAATACATAGATAAATGAATACATAACTGACTCAATACTAGTGCCTCAGCCCTCATACATATAATTAATATCATCTACACCATGTCAAGTGTTATAAGTGAGAGTCAGTATAATGGCAAGTAGAACAGCAGTAAAAGTGTATGGAACAGTCTGTATCCAAACCCAGGATCATGTGTATGGTAGTCCTACACTTACACTTGTTGGCACAAGAAGGTTGAGAAGACACTTGTCTAAGTTGCAGTTCATTGCTATAAACTTCAATGTCACAACAGTAAAACAAAGTTTGCACACCCTGTACTAGACAGCCCTACATGTAAGCCTGCTGCCACAGGAATAGTCACTTGCCATTCCCTATTTGACTAATTATTCTTAAGGTTTCACTGTTAACTGCCATGCAACCTTGTTAGTGATGTGCAATAGTATTAATTGAATGCATCCGGTTTCTATGTTTGGCTGTTTGGGTCCTGTCTGGCCAGTCATCCAGTTTATGCACTGCCACACTTTGTGCAAATGAGATAAGCACAGCCAAACCATCCATTCATTTCTCTGGCTTGCTGTGTTTGCGCTAAGCACCACATCGCACAAACAGTGCCCCCCCCCCAAAAAAAAGAACAGAAAAAAAGGGAGAAATAGTTGAAATGAGGAAAAGCAACCTATGACATACACACTAGAAAATGCTAGTAAACATAAGATATTGCTACATTGATTGGGATTGAGCTCTCACTCCAATGCACCTTCAGAACATAGGATGGGTGCCTTATTCCTCTTTGCCACACAAACAGCTTTGTAGAAAGGAACTTAACTCAATATGCACACAACCAACTGTTACAGCATCTGCAGTGATATCAAACTATACAATTATTATTTGTACATTTAGTAGTTTTGGATGCAGTGCACCTAGTGATCACATGGGTCTACTTCACTTCAGCAAAAACTCTTTTAGTTAAACACCTGTTTGTCAAACGCTAATTGTTGAAAGCTCGATTCGTCGAACAGACGTTTTAGCAAATTTTTTTCCTAGTGGAAAAAAAACACTTGGCCATCATCAGGGATTTGCCCTTTTCCCCAGTGTCGTGCAATCTTGGAGTTGGTATATTTAGTTGGGGGATGTGGGGACTGTGAGGGGTGCAGCCCCCCCACCTTGGTGGGTTTTAAATTTTGTAAAATTTTTTATGTGTGTTAGGCTGGCCAAGCATTCTTTCCCCTAGGACAAAATTCACTAAAATAGATGTTTGATGGATCAAGCTTTCGACAATTACCATTCGACACAGAGGTGTTTGACTAAAGGTTTTTCACTGAAATGATATAGACCCCATCACACAACCTGTCATCAGTATTGCTTGCAAATATACAGCTCTGCCTTACATTTCTGAGTTTGTTGGTCATTCTTCATTTTCTGAGCAGTAATCTGAGACATACAGTGTGTAAGCCATTCTATATCATTGGCCTTAAAATGTGTGAGGATATTAAATGGAAATAATATCATATGCAGTTGGCAAAAAATTCAAAAGCCTTGGATCAACTTATCCACACCCCCAATAGGGGCAGCAATATCTTGAACCTGGTCATTACCAACATGGGTGAGCGGAGTTCTACACCAGAGGTCATCTCCTCATTGGTCAGATCTGACCACAAGCTAATCAGCCTAGACATCCACATCCCACCCCCACCCCCCATTAGGGAAACCACAGTAACAAATTTCTCCAAAGCCAACTTCACGCTTCTCAAGACAGAAGTGGCAAACTTCACGACACCCATGCTGCCGGACAATAGAGGTACGACTGCTGAATCCTACACAAAGGCACTTTATAATCACCTACACGAGTGCATGGATCGTGCTATCCCTAACAGAACCAAGATGTTATCCTCCAAAAATGGAAGCCAATCTTGTTGTCTCCTGCCATAAACAAACTCTACAACTGAAGAAAGAAACTGTTGCAAAAAAGAGTAAAATTCCATGACTGGAAGAACTCCCTGGTCAGCCTCAGTAAGAAGCTGAGATCCCTCATAAAATCCGCCAAAGCTAGTTATGAAAACAAAGTCGCCACTGATTCTAAAGACAACCACAAAGCATTCTATAGCTATGTCAAGAATCTCAATGGCAACACTCAGATCTGCTCTGAGTTACAGCACAATTGCACTAAATATACAGAACCAACTGATACTGCCAACATCCTGGCAGATAGGTTCAGTGCTAACTTTACCCCCTCTCACCCCCTAAAAGGCCCATCTGTATACTAGAAGAATGCAAAGCTCCTGAAATCACGGCTGCACAGGTAAAAACCTCACTCTTCAAAGCCAAGAACACAGCATCTATGGGTCCTGACAACATCCCAGGCCGCGTTCTACATGAACTACAGAGCGAACAGGTATACTACCTAAGCACCATGTTCAATCACAGCCTCACCTCAGGCTTTGTGCCCACTGAATTGTGTACAGTGACTGTTATCCCACTCCACAAAGGAGGAGCCACCACGGACCCTGGCAACTACCGCCCCATTAGCCTAATGAGCCTAGTCTGCATGGCCATGGAATGTATCATCATGGAACTTATAATCAAAGACATTGGTAACCTCCAAACTCAGGACCCCACCTAGTTTGGGTTTGTAAAAGGCAGATCATATCTCCTAAACCTGACTGACTTCTTTGAAGCAGTCACCAAAGCCGTAGACGAGGGTAAGGTAGTTCACACAGCCTATCTAGATCTTGCCAAGGCTTTTGACACTATCCCCCACTCTGGAATTATGAATAAACTCACAAAACTAGGTATAAATCCTTATGTCACAAGATGGGTTGCCAACTGGCTCACTGACAGAGCCCACACTGTGAAAGTAGCAGACTCCAAATCTGACCAGACCAGTGACATATGGAGTACCATATGGTTCATTCCTGGGTCCTCTCCTGTTTGGCATCTACTTTTCTGAAGTACAGGCTAGCACAGATGGCCTTTGGCTAACGAAGTTCACAGATGACTGCAAACTGGGAGCCATAGTTGAGTCCACAAATTATGTGGACATCCTACAGAAGGGCCTCATGGAGACAGATGCCTGGTGTCAGCGCCATGGCCTCAAGCTCAATGCCATAAAGTGGATTGTCATCCCCTTTGGTAAAAACTCTGTACCCATGATCTACCACAGAGGTGGTAGTCTACTTAACACTGAAAGTGTGATGAGACCTTGGGACACAGGTGGACAATAGCCTATCTTTTGATAAACACATTGCCACTGTAGTCAGGAAATCTATCTACATGGCACACCTCATCACAAAAGGCTTCTCATCCAGGAAAAAAAGAGGTCATTGTTCCCCTCTGCTCGTCACTCATCAGACCCATTATAGAGTACAACACCCCTTTTGGTATGTACCTCACAAGACATCTACAACTGGAAAGGCCACAGAAATACCTCACAAAGATGATTACTGGCCTCAAACAGATGCCCTACACAGACCGTCTCAAAAAACTCCAGCTTTACTCCATCGCATATCGCCTACTCAGAGGCAATCTATGCCTAACATACAAAGTTATGTCAAACCCTGAGCTGTTGGACATGCTCCACCTAAAGAAACCCCAATCCCTCCGAGCTACATGCTCTAGGGGCCTAAACCTTCTCACCACAATAAACAGGACATGCTGGAGGGATAGATTCCTGTCCCAGAGACTTCCCATACTCTGGAACAGACTACCTATCTATATCAAGCAAAGCTCCTCATTAGCTCTCTTCAAGAAAAATCTTGATGATTGGATGGGAAATAGGAAATTCACCCCAGGGATCACCTCTATGGCTCTGCTCAACAGAGGCACAGGTAAATAATTTTCTTGTGTGGCAAAAGCCAGGGTACCTTTTTGGCTAGGCTTGTATAGGCCCTAGGGCCGATAACCTAGTACCTCCCTATGAACATATGAACCTATGAACCATATCTCCACAGTGGTAAGAAGGGCATTCTATATTTCTTGTCTAATAAGGAAGGGCATTGCTTCCAGAAAAAAAGAAGTTATAACCTTCATGTACTCTTCCTCATCAGGCCAGTACTTGAGTGCAACACCCCTTTTGGTGTGTACCTTTCCAAGCACCTGCATCAATTGGAAAGACCACAGAGGTTCCTCACAAGGAAAATTCAAGGTCTTCAGCATTTTTCCTATGTGGATCAGCTGAAATCACTGTCATGTTATTCTGGCTCATACATACTACTCAGAGGTTATCTCTGCCTTGCGTATAGGAGAATCTCTGACCCTGCTTTATTGGAAATACTGCATATCTGCAAGTCAAATGGGACACAGGTTACTCACTCTAAAGACCTTAACCTGGTATGTGACATTAACATAACCTGCTGGAGGGACAGATTTGTCTCCCAGAGGTTACCACACCTTTGGAACAGACTCCCACTTCAAGTTAAAGAGAGGACCTCATTGGGTCTCTTCAAATGCAGTCTGGACAGTTGGGTGGGTAACCGTAAATTCACCCCAGGTGTTCCACCTGTGTCTCTCTTGGACAGCAGTAATAGTTGCTGATCATTGAAACAAGGGTAAGTTGGCTAAGCTTGTAAAGGCTCTAGGGCCATTAGCCTAGTAACTGCCTATGATCTTATGATCCTATGACAACATTTGCTAATAAAAGAAAGAAGGGAATAACAGTAATTTAAACAACATATGCATTAACTGAAGCCTAACTCCGGTGGGGCAAAGAGGGCAGCTGCCTTGGGTGCAAGGCTTAAGGGATGCAATCAGCTGCTCAAATAAATATGTAATTCAGTATTTGGCTGGTAGTAAGGATATGAATTACTGTACTCTCCTCTACTGATTCTCTCTCTGGTCAAGACTGATGCTCTTGTTTCAGCGCTTTGTTTGCAGTCAAAGTTATAGGAAGTGGTTTGCTACATTTTTAAGAGAAATCTTTTTTTTTTTTTTTGCTTCAACATGCCATGAGGAAGCAAGAGGAGGGTGGGACACAGGAGACCTGATTGCTATAATTACTCAGCAAAAATAAACCTATGTGCATCCAAAACAGGTTTATGCTTTAAATACAATTAAGAGTAAGAGAATGACTTTTAATACGTTTGAAAGCAGTTCAGTAATTGTGAATGATTGCCAGATTGAAACTATACACTCTCTGTGTATATATATTTATCAACAACTAAATTTTAAAATACGTGTAAACCATGACAACTAAAGTATTACGATAAACAGGACTGTTATTTAGAACACTTTTAGCAAGGGAAGTCTCAGTATTGTGTTCTTTGTCTATTTCTGTGGTTATGCCTACCCCTGAGTGTCTTTATACAGTAATGCAGGTCTTTTGTTATCTTCTCAAGTATATTTTGCACTGTATAAATAGGTGACCCACAATAGCATTTTACACACATATACACTGATACTCTTCTACCATCTTCAGATTATGCATTGTCATCAAAAATCTTCAGTAAACAAAACTTAACATCAGATAGCACAGGTGTTTTTGCTGTAACCTCAAAAGGTCACTGGAATGCATCTATATGTATAGCTCCTGGCCATCAGGGCAAGTCCACAACATATGTTAAGAGTCTGCATCTTCATGATTGCATCTCTAATATCTATCACATCCCAACATCTGCTGTTACGCATAGCTGGACTGAAATGCTGGAAGTACAGATTCTTTAACACAGTGAATGATGCAGCAGGTAAGCAACTCTGGTGGCCTGTAGGGATAAAGACCTGACTACAACCCAGATAATCTGGGTACAACTAACTGCTCAGGCAACAAATGGAGTGGCAGGGAGAGATGGGCATGCTTATCTCAGGGGGAGTGTGGTGTGTCGTGTCCCTTTGCAATAATCCTTGGTGGAGTCCAAGGATGTCACTAGAAAGAGACGACCCAAACACGTTGCCACAAGAGACGGTGAAAAACCGGTAGGTCATACTAACCCCCCCAAATGCATGTAACGATGTACCAATCCCCCAGAAGCCTAAGGATCCATGACCAGCCCCAGAAATACCTTATAAAGTTTGGGTGGGTTCAAGGAGTAAGTGGTAGAGCTGGCATGGAGGGGGGCAGTGCATGAAAACCAGGCTGGCAGTAATGAAGGAAAGGAGGGACAAAAAGAAAAAAGAACAAGAATGCAGCAGCAGATGCAGTTTCTAATAACCACACTAGTGAGCATGTTTTAGGCAATCTGTCACTAGCATGTTTCGCCAAGATCCACTACCAATTGGTCCACTCTGGACCGCTCTCTAGCAAAATTGTGGGAAAATAATGTGCTAAGATACTGTATAGGATTGGGAATGTCTTGTGAGGTATGAGAGCAAAACCAGGTGTCACTTCAAATAAACTATCACCCAGAAAAGGTTGCGCCTGTGGTAATACTCATAAGTTACAACTATTACCTTCACTTGATTCTACCATCTCCAGGAACAGCATCATCTTTGCCTTGCAAGGCAGACAAATCTCTATAGTACATCATACTTCTAGCTAGCAAGAGAAGCCAATAAAGAAGGGCTGTGGTCACCTTAAATTTTGGGTTATCCCAGATAAATGCTTTGGTTATTGGGTATTATCTTATTTCCCTGGAAGTATTTCAGAAGTTTGATTTCCTAAGCCTGCCACGCCCCTAACCAGATCAGATTTCAAACTTTTCTCCTGTTCAGTACTGGATTGTTGTTAGTGAGCAAATGTATGAGTGCTATCTTAGACAAAACACAGAAGGGACAAGACTTGCATCTAGCATGAAAATATTGAACCAACTCTGCTGTTTTGACATATCTTCAAAGGTCACCCTAATTTTGTACTTGCCAAGATTTCTTTTCAAGCCTCTCTGCCTACTTTAGTAATGAGTACTGACCCTAACCCTGCCCAACCCCTAACCGTAACATGATAACACTACCCCCACCTCTAACCATAACATAATAACACTACCCCCCACCCTAACCATAACATGCATCTTAACTTAAAAAGGCTCTTCCTGTAACACTACCCCATACCCCTAACCATAATGTGCATCTTATCATAGGATCATAGGAGGTTACTAGGCTAATGGCCCTAGGGCCCTTTCAATCTTGGCCAAGTTCAACCCATGTTCCCAAGGGTGTCTGGTTCAAGTAGACACTAAAATCAGCACCTATTGCTCCTGTCCAAGACAGACACAGGTGGACCCCCCCCAAGTGAATTTGTGGTTACCCATCCAATCATCCAGATTGCACTTAAATAGGGCCAATGAAGGGCTTTGTTTAACATGAATAGGAAGCTTGTTCCAAACGTGGGGCAACCTCAGTGAGACATATCTGTCTCTCCAGCAAGTTCTTTTGATGTCACATACCAGGTTAAGGTCCTTTGTGTGAGTGAGCCATGTGACATTTGAACTGCGAATATGCAGCATTTCCATCAAAGATGGGTCAGAGATTGCTCTATATGTAAGACACAGGTCACCTCTGAGCAGTCTGTATGACAGAGTAAAGTGACAATTATTTCAGTCTGTCCACATAACATAGCTCTTGAAGACCCTGAATTTTCTTTGTAAGGAACCTTTGTGGTGTCTCCAATTGCTGCAGATGTTTGGAAAGGAACATACCAATGGGACTGTTGTACTCTATTATTGGCCTGATGATGAAAGAGTACAGGGGAGGTTACTACCTCTTTTTGTCTGGAAGCAATGCCCTTACTTATGAGATGAGCAATATAAAATGTCCTTCTTACCATTGTGGAGACATGGTGATCGAAGTTAAGGTTGTTATCAACTTGAGTGCCCAGATCTCTCACCACTGACTGTGTGCTTAGGGTATTGCAATTGATGTGGTAGTTTGTAGGAGTATCATCCTTGCTGAAGGGGATGATAATGCATTTTTTTGTATTAAGTTTAAGACCATGACTTTGGCACCAGTCATTATTCTGCATAAGACCTTCTTGCAGGATGTTGATATCACTAGGGGTTTCAGTGATCACTCCCAGTTTGGAGTCATCAGGAAGCTTTGTCAGCCACAGTTTTAGCCTGTACTTCAGAGAAGTAGATTCTGACAGTACGAGTTCTATCAGTAAGCCAGTTTGCAACCCACCTGGCAATATATGAGTTGATACCTAGCTGGGTGAGTTTATCAATGAAAGCTGAGTGGGGGATTGTGTCAAAGGCCTTGACTAAGTGTAGGTATGCCATATGCACAGATTTGCCATTGTTTAAGGCTTTGGTGACTGTCTCAAAGAAGTTCAGCAAGTTTAACAGGCATGATCTCCCCTTGACAAAGCCATACTGGGTGGAGTCGAGCATTTGGACATTTCCTATATCTTTGTTAATAAGGTCCATGAAGGCTCATTGCATGGCCTTGCAGATACGGCTTGTCAGGCTAATGGGCCTATAGTTCCCAGGGTCCATGGATGCACCCTCTTTGTGCAAAGGGATGATGGTAGCTGTTTTCTATTCCACTCAGATGAAGCAAGTGCTTAGGCTGTGATTGAAAAGCGTGCTCACTGGTAATGCTAATTCCTGTTTTAACCCATGTAGAACACAGCATGGAATGTTGTCTGGTCCTATACAGGCTGTGGTTTTGGCCTGGTAGTGGGCATTTTAGACCTGCTCCTCAGAGATACTATGCAGGGGACAGGTGATTGGGATGCTTTTGTGTATATGTGGGTACAAGTCATTGAAGTTCTCACTGAACCTGTCAGCCAGCATGTTTGCTAAATCCACAGGTTCTATATATGTAGTACCATTAACTATGAGTTCAGTGCGGATCTGGGATTTACCTTTGAGGTTATGGATGTAACTAAAGAACACCTTGTGTTTATCTTTAGTTAGGGAAGCTAATTTGGATTCTTAGTTAGCTTTGGAGGACTTCACTAGGAGTATTATTTGCTTGTTTAAGTTGAGGAGGGAGTTTTTAGACCATTCCTTCCTACTCCTAGACAGCAATTTCTTTCTCGTATTGTATAACCTATTACTGTCAGTTGCCTACCAGGCAGGTTTGTTTTTCCTTGAAGATCTTGCTTTGGTTCTATCAGGTATGGCAGAGTCAATACAATTGTACAGGTGCTTGTATAAAGTATTGGTGTATTACTCAGCATAGGTGTGTGTTCCATTCGTGGGGGAAAGTGCTGTGAAGCTATTTATGCCATCATGTAAGGGACAAGCTGTAAAATGGAACTACTGCACTTCCTCTTTCCTTCACACCCCAACAAGTGTACCCCAAGGCTCTATTTTGGGTCCTTTACTATTTAACATTTTCATCAATGATTTCCACCAAAAGATCCCCAATGCTAAACTGGTGCAATATGCAGACGACTCCACTATCATCTGCTTAGCCAAAACTCTTCCTTTACTAATAAACCTTATGCAAGAAGCGTTCTCCTCCCCTGAGTCCTGGATGCTTGACAGTCATCTAGCCCTAAATGCCTCCAAATCTAAAATAATGATCTTTACCCCTTCTAGACATACTGCTGCTGACAAAGCATCATTCTCTATACTTAGCGTAAACAAAACAACTATTGAAATAGTTCCCCATACAAAACTTCTGGGCATCCTTATAGATGACCAGCTAAAATTTGACATCCACCTACAAACCAATATTAAAAAGACTCATCAAAAACTTGGTATGCTTTATCGACACAGACGCTACCTTTCTATGTCTTCTAGACAACTCCTATCTACCACCTACCTCCTACCCTCCCTTTTGTATGGAGCTCCGCTACTCTCTAACCTCCAATCATCCCTAAAATCTAAACTTTCCTCATGCTATAACAAAATTTCAAAGTTTGCCACAGGATCCAAATCCTCTACTCACCACTGCAACTTCCTACATGCTCTAAATTGGTTGGAACTCCCATTTCATTCAACTAACTACAGCACACAAGCTAATTTTCATACCTTCTAACTGTCCATCACTCTCCTCTTCCCTAAAACTTCATCAGTCACATAGAACACTTAGATCCACAAATCAGAACCTTTACAAGCCTTTACATGCACCAGGGCAACTTCTACTATCATTCTCCCTTTCCAGATTATGGAACTCTCTTCCCCCTTACATTAGAACCACCCCTAACCTACCACTATTTAAAACCCTACTCCACTCTCACCTCTACTCCCTCTGGGAGTGCTCCTGCACCCATCCTACCTGATTCTTGATACCTATCCCTATTCTATTCTACTCTAATCTCTGCCACTGCTTCAATTCATCTCTTCCTTTGCCTAAATACATGTAGTGTATTAAATGAACATAAATGTATTGTTTTTGCTAATATCTTATAAGTGATTGACTCAGCTCATATATTTCAAGATATGTAAAACCTTGCCTTGCTATATATTGAATGTTAAACTGTTGTTCTTATATGCTGTACTAATACATTGTATATTGTATATTGTCTTTCTGTCTGGAACTTTTCTCCTCGGGCTTCCATTGAAAATGGGCTACCTTGGCCCAATGGACTTTCCCGGTTAACAAACTGAAATAAATAAAATAAATAAATAAAATAAATAAATGTAATTGTCCTTGGAGAAGCTTTTTTATTCTAGTTGCTGCTAAAGGGGGGGGGGGTCTTGTTTTATAGTTATTCCTAGCAAGACTGATTTATGGACAGATCTCAACAGGGATGGCCACACACTGGGGGTGGTGCAGTTGTCTCCCATATTGGTAAGCACCAGGTCCAGAAGGTTTGAGACACTTGTGGTGTGTCAACCTGCTGGTTCAGGGCATTGCAGTTAATGAAGTCCAGGAACCTTTGGGCAAGTGAGTTAGAACACATACAGTATAATTTACCCAGTCTATGGACAGGTAATTAAAGTCACCCAAAACCAGGGTGTTTGTATCTTGAATGACTCAAGTAGATCCAAGTAGGCTGAGCTGATGCCCTGAGTCATGGAGGGGTCCTATAGCAGGCAATGACCTGAAGAGGGGTATTACCTACAGTCAAATGCACCTGAAGTAATTCAAGGGAATCATGCTGTTTAACAAATCTAGAGGTGTATTTATCTTTAATGAATATTGGTACACCATCGCCTTTAATTCTCAAGCCTTCAGTTTGTTTTCTGAATGTGTGGAAGGAAATGTAAGTATAGCTGCAGTGCTCTCTACAGCCTTAAACCAGGTTTCAGCAACTGCACAAATGTCAGCATCTTCCAGGGTGAGGACTGCTTCCAGGAAGTGCATTTTCTGGTTTAGACTCCTAATGTTTAGCAGCATAACCTTGAGGTTGTTTTTAGAGGGTATGTTTACATCGGGAAATTTGTTCTTGTGACATTGCCTAAAAATAGCACTATGGGGGTGGCAAGAGCCTTAGACAGTAACTGAAATCCCAGGGGTAACAGATGAAGACCATTTCTGGCAAAGCATTGAGGTCTGTTGACCATGTCATCCCAGGCTGACAGATACTGGATCCCCTTTGAGTGACACCAGAATCTAAGCAATTGTTGAAGTCAATCATTTTTCATTTGTACTAATGTATCATCCTAGGTGAAGGTAAAATGCTGCTTAAGGCAAGGGACATACCTGCCTGAGACACATAATCTGAGAGCTGAGTCATTTCTCTCTTGATATAGTCCAGTGAGGTACGTCTCAAGTCATTCACACCAACATGGACTATGACAGAGTCATAACAGTACCTGTTGTTGAGATACTTGAGTGCATGTGTGATGTGGTGGATCCTGGCACCTGACAGACAACTGACCATGACTTTTCCTTATCCAACCTGGTGAGAGAGACATCTGTGTGTCTGACATTTGAGTTGCCTATGCCTAAAATGTTTCTTTTTGTGTTATACCTTAGGGGCATGACTGTGAGACATTGGTGTGTGACATATTATGTGTACTATGTTCTGCAGAGGATGTATTCTGTGAAGTGTGCTTGTGTTTGTGTTTGGGAGGTCTCTGATGTTTAGGTAAGCTTTTTGTAAGGATCTCTGCATATGTAGGTTTATGTGTTGCCAGTCTGGTAGGTGCAGAAAGTGAGGTGTGCATGTTGACAACCTGTTTAGTATCAAATGGTCTAACTGGTGAGTGAGAGAGCCTGGATTCTAGGTTATTTATATAGATGCATCGCTCACATAATGAATTTGTGTGGACTAGAAGAAGTGGGTTTTTAGTGTACAAGAGGTAATTGCTACATTGCCTCAGGATGCCCATGTCAACCAAGCTGGCTGGAGAAACCGTGGGAAATTGCCTATCCATAATGCTAGGTAAGTTGACGTGGCCAGAAAAAAGAGAGGACAGGAAGGAACAGGTAAAGTAGAGGATAGGAGAAGTGGACAAAAAATATGAAGAGCTAGTGGGTAGGATCTGTGCTGGTACCTCATGAACTTTGCTGAATGTATTACAGAGAAAGAGGTTGGCAAAGAAAAAGTGGGATTGTCAGAGAGATGAAGAAAGTAGGCAGGAGTATAAGGAGATGAGGTGCATGGCAAAGAGAGAGGTGGCAAAGGCTAAGGGTAAGGCATATGAAGAGTTGTATGAAAGGTTGGACACTAAGGAGGGAGAAAAGGACCTGTACCGATTGGCTAGACAGAGGGACCAAGCTAGGAAAGATATGCAGCAGGTAAAGGTGATAAAGGATAATGAGGGAAACATACTTACAAGCGAGGAGAGTGTGTTGAGGAGATGGAAAGAGTACTTTGAGGGGCTGATGAATAAAGAGAATGAGAGGGAGAGAAGGTTGGATGATTTGGGGATAGTGAATCATGAAGTACAATGGATAAGCAAGGAGGAAATAAGGACAGCTATGAAGAGGATGAAGAATGGAAAGGCTGTTGGTCCAGATGACATACCTGTGGAAGCATGGAGGTGTTTAGGTGAAATGGTAGTGGAGTTTTTAACCAGATTGTTTAATGAAATCTTGGAAAGTGAGAGGATGCCTGAGGAATGGAGAAAAAGTGTTTGGTACCGATTTTTAAGAAAAGGGTGATGTGCAAAACTGTAGCAACTACAGAGGGATTACATTGATCAGTCACAGCATGAAGTTATGGGAAAGAGTAGTGGAAGCTAGGTTAAGAAGGGACGTGATGATTAGTGATCAGCAGTATGGTTTCATGCCGGGAATGAGCACTACAAATGTGATGTTTGTTCTGAGAGTGTTGATGGAGAAGTACAGAGAAGGTCAGAAAGAGTTGCATTGCATTTTTGTAAACTTAGGGAAAGCATATGACAGGGTGCCCAGAAAGGAGTTGTGGTATTGCATGAGGAAATTGGGAGTGTCAGAGAAGTATGTAAAAGTGGTACAGGATATGTAAGAGGGTAGTGTGACAGTGGTGAGGTCTGCGGTGGGAGTGATGGATGCATTTAAGGTGGAGGTGGGGTTACATCAAGGATCAGCTCTGAGCCCTTTCTTATTTGCAATGGTGATTGACAGGTTGACAGACGAGATCAGACAGGAGTCCCCTTGGACTATGATGTTTGCAGATGACATTGTGATCTGTAGTGAAAGTAGGGAACAGGTGGAGGAAACCCTGGAGAGATGGAGATATGCTCTAGAGAGAAGAGGAATGAAGGTTAGTAGGACTAAGACAGAATATATGTGTGCGAATGAGAGGGAGGATAGAGGAATGGTGAGGATGCAAGGAGTAGAGGTGGTGAAGGTGGATGAGTTTAAATACTTGGGATCAACAGTTCAGAGTAATGGTGAGTGTGTTTAAGAGAGGTTGACAGACGAGATCAGACAGGAGTCCCCTTGGACTATGATGTTTGCAGATGACATTGTGATCTGTAGTGAAAGTAGGGAACAGGTGGAGGAAACCCTGGAGAGATGGAGATATGCTCTAGAGAGAAGAGGAATGAAGGTTAGTAGGACTAAGACAGAATATATGTGTGCGAATGAGAGGGAGGATAGAGGAATGGTGAGGATGCAAGGAGTAGAGGTGGTGAAGGTGGATGAGTTTAAATACTTGGGATCAACAGTTCAGAGTAATGGTGAGTGTGTTTAAGAGAGGTGAAGAAGAGAGTATAGGCAGGGTGGACTGGGTGGAGAAGAGTGTCAGGAGTGATTTGTGACAGACGAGTACCAGTAAGAGTGAAAGGAAGGTCTACAAGAGGGTAGTGAGACCAGCTATTTTATATGGTTTGGAGACAGTGGCATTGACAAAAAGGTAGGAGTTTGAGCTTGATGTGGCAGAGTTAAAGATGATAAGATTTGCACTGGGTGTGACGAGGGTGGACAGGATTAGGAATAAGTATATTAGAGGGTCAGCCCAGGTTGGAAGGTTTGGAGACAAAGCCAGAGAGGCAAGATTATGTTGGTTTGGACATGTGCTGAGGAGGGATGCTGAATATAATGGGAAAAAGATGCTAAGGATGAAGCTACCAGGTAAGAAGAAAAGAGGAAGGCCTAAGATAAGGTTTATGGATGTGGTGAGAGAGGACATGCAGGTGGTTGGTGTGACAGAGCAAGATGCAGAGGACAGGAAGAAATGGAAACAGATGATCCGCTGTGGCAACCCCTAACACGAACAGCCGAAAGAAGATGATGATGATGATCACCTGTCAGTGAGAGACAATCACGAGAACTCAATGATGGAGCACCAGCAGAGTAGTAAAGGAATATTTGCAGGCAAAAGTGTTTGCTTCTGTAACTACCAGTGGTGCCCACCGCTGCGCGACAGTGCAAGATGCACAGATGCAGTGCTATGTAGAAAACAAGCATAAACTGATCTAAACAAATTAACCAACAAAATTGCTCAAAAATTAGCCCTGTTCCAGCAATCTTCCATCAGATGAGTTCTAAGTGCAAACACCTGGCACTAGGGTGCAAGGAACCCTCTACAACAAAAGATGGCCTGGTTTAGTACTCAAGTCATACAAACACAACTAGATTCATCAGGTCTGAATCTTGACTATGCTACAGAAAACAAAGTGCAAAAATTTCAGAAAATAAAAACAGTTCAAATAAGCAATGATATGGCAACAATGCAGTTCAAAAGTGCAATATACAGTGAATAAAATTCGACTTGAGTTTTGCAGAGATCTGTAGATGGCTTGGATTTGCTTATGAAGCAAATCAGAACAAATTGATTTAAATAAATTAATCAATTAATGAATAAAAAAGCTCAAAATTGAGCCATGTTCCAGCAATCTTCAATCAGACAAGTTCAAACTGCACACTCCTTCCACTAGGGTGCAGGGAAAACCGCTTCACCAAAACGATCCAAAAAAAGATGGCCTGGTTTAGTGCTCACATTATACAAACAGAGCTACATTCAGCAGGTCTGAATCTAGTCTATGCTACGTAATACAAAGTGTAACAATTTCAGAAAAAATTCAAATAAGCAGGCACAATAAACCTTCAACCAGCGATTCCCAGTTCAGAAGGGTAGAAGCTACCCTGTCCTCCCACAAGAATGTAGACCACAAACCTTCTTATTGTAAAATAACTGGTCTGAAGCCCAAGTGCTTAAACCAGAACTAAGACACTTTTAGAATATCAGACACACTAAGCCTTCAACCATCAATTTCCAACTTATAAAGATGTAAGCTACCTCTCCTGCCACAAAAATGTAGACCACAAACCTTCCTAATATAAAACAACTGGCCTGAAGCCCAAGTGCTTAAACCAAAACTAAGAGGCTTAGAATAATAGTTACTATTTAATCAGGCTACTAACAAGCAGTAATAAATGCAATTGAACACTTTTAAGAAGGAGCAGCAAAAGCAAAATCAAATAACAAAGTAGGAAGAAACACAAATACAGTAAAAGCAGCTGAATAAAGTGCATTTTTTAAGTTAAGTGGGAAGGGAGGAAACTGAAGATAATTCAAGGTTCAGAAACTAAGGAGTGGGCCTTCCAAATGATCTCTCTGTACTTAGTAGAGTAAGCTGATGAGATGGGACTGGAAGGAGTGACCAAAATCAAATTTATAGTAGCGACAGGCAACTCAAAAGCCACCAAATTTAAGAACACAACAAATATGGGGCGAGTGGGAGGGAAAAATAAAATGCAGTCAGAGATCAACAATATTCAGGCAGAGTACAGCAAGCAGCCAAACAACCACTTAACTTAAAAAGGCTCTTCCCATAACACTACCCCCACCCCTAACCATAGCATGCATCTTAACTTAAAAAGGCTCTTTCCATAACACTACCCACTACGCCTAACCACAACATGCATCTTAGCTTAAAAAGGTGCTGTGCATAACACTACCCTCTAACCCTAACCATAACATGCATCTTAAGTTAAAAAGGCTTTTCCTGTAACACAACCACTGTTCAGACAAACTGGAGCTAAATGTGGTCAGGTTATGGGTATTGCATTGGAAAAGTAAATGTGTTTCCTTTTCGATGGCACTGAGTGTTGATGTGAATTGTGTTCAATATAGTGAATGTTTGACATGTTGTGGTCGATGGTCTGTATGTCAGCCAAGTAACATATAGACCAGTTATTATATGATCCTGACAGATTAGTTCCCCAATCACCTGCCCCAGCTTGGTTTCCTCAAGGAACACCACCTATATCTGCAGTTTTCTCAGTCTTTCAAGAATATTTGCTTGTCTACTAAATGCATGTAAGGCTTTTTCATTCTGTGCATTTAACTCTGATGGAAAAAGACAGAGGTGCTCTATCTAACCTTAAAGGCCTGATATTATTTATACTAGAAGACCATATATTCCGCATGCAGATTACTGTGAAAGACAAGCCAAAAATAACAATTCCAAACTAAAAATGATACAAATATTTGTTATTTTAAGTCAAGTAAGGTAATCTTAAAATATGTGTAACAGTGAAGACTTAGCTACAGCAAGAATCGCAAACAACTGCCTCAAGTAAAACCTGGAAAATAAGACACAATTAATTATAGGTTACTCTGTTAGTTAAAATAAAATGCTTATAGAACTATTTGTAAAACAGCACTGTATCATTCCATGAGTATATATCTAGGACAGATATATACATTGCCAGAGAAATAATCTGTGGTATCTACATTACAAATGAAAAGAATTAGTCAGTGTTTCTATGCCTGATGGAGAAAAAAATCCATGTGACTCAGTGCAATATATACTGTAATTGTCTGCCCCTTAATTAACTTATCAGGGGGACACTTTAAATATAGATGGCTACTCAGTGCTGTCACTATATGTTAAAGAAATCTCTTTAACAAGCTATCTGAAAGAAACACAGTGCATTCCATCTCAATGGCATTAACCATCTTCTAAACACCAATGGGAGAAATAAACAGAGATACCTATCACAGAAAAAAAGACAGCAGCCTATTCATGAACATATTAATAAGAAAAGCAATCTTTTCCAACTTAACAAAATTAAATAGATCTAGAACCTAAGAAAAAAGCATCCTTGGAAAACATGACTTTTAAACTCTCCCTCTCCAAATTCAGTGCCAGGTATCATGCACTGCAGAAGCAAATTATATAACTTTATTGAATGTTCGGGTCTATATTGAATCAGCGAATGCTGAAAAAAGCGAACAGTGATTCATCAACCCTATGTAAGTGAAAGCTTGCAATCCTGAACATGCAGAACAGGGATTTTTTTCTTCAGGGAAAAAAAATAGCTGGGCCAGTTTTGGGAGTTTGCCATTTCCTCCACTGTGGTGCAATCTCAGAGTTGGTATATTTAAGTAGGGGGGGTTGTTTTAAGATTTTTTTTTTTTTTTTTTTTTGTGGAACAGCGATTTTTTTCCCTAGGAAAAAAATCGCTGTTCCAAGTGTTCCGGATTGTAAGCTTTCGCTTACATAGGGTCGATGAATCAGTGTTCGCTTTTTTAAGTGTTCACTGATTCAGTATAGACCTGGATGTTCAACATGCTCAGTATATGCTTCTTCAATAACCAATGGGAATATTTATTAACAAGAGTTCACAGGGTTGATCAACATAATTTCAAACTACCATAATGCTGCACCAAAAAAACCCCCATAAAACATTAAAATCTAAGATGATCCTAAAATCACAAATGGGTAAGCAACCCACTTCCTGGCCATACATAATATGGGTACACCAGTTTGAAAAGCAAGTCAGTACATACAATTTTTTTTGTTTGTTTTTGTGAATCAGTGGCTGCCAAACAGATAGAGCCTAGGAAGCCACAATTCTGTTCCTTAAAAATATGCGTATTGACAACCAATACAACAGTCACCTCCCATTAGTAGAATGTTAATACATGTAACTGAACGCACACCTCAGATTATTTCCTTATCTATCTATTTATTTATTTACCTGTCATTAAGTGCAAATGTAGGAAAGGTGCACTGCAATTACTGCAATAGGAAACATGCCTTTCACTAATATTGATGGTTTTGGGCACCAGGACCAAATATTTTGGCATTCATTTATCTTGCATCAAGGCTAGAGAAATACAGTGACAAACATTCATGATATACAGAATCATGTTCAAATAATGTTGAGCAATTACAGTTGCTGGCCTTGACACATTATGTAACAATGCAATATTTAAACTGAAACATAAAATATATTTATTATACAAGTATTTATATACACTCCTTTGTACATTGTTACCTGGATTACTTATGTGTGATGCACAGCATGACCAACCTATGCATTGCTAAGCACAGCCTGGTGTGTGTTTGTACATTATTACCTGGGTTACTTATGGGTGATGCACGGCATGGCCAGCCTATGCATTGGTAAGCACAGCCTGGTGTTGGTTTGTACAATGTTACCTGGGTTACTTATGGGTGATGGACAGCATGGCCCGCATATGGCTTAGCACAGCCTGGTGCTGGTTTGTACATTGTTACCTAGGTTACTTATGTGTGATGCACAGCATGGCCAGCCTGTGTATTGCTAAGCACAGCCTGGTGTGTGTTTGTACATTGTTACCTGGGTTACGTTTGTGTGATGCACAGCATGGCCAGCCTGTGCATTGGTAAGCACAGCCTGGTGTTGGTTTGGCAGGCATAATTTTATAGTGTATCTGCTTTACTCTTCATATTATGTTTTGAAGTTTTGTGTAAGCTACTACTTCCTCTGCCATTACCATGGCATATTGTGCCCACTTCTGTCTGGCATGGTCATCCCCTACTCCTGGCTGTTCCAAAGACTCCACATCTGACATCCTCTGTCTGGTATCCTGAGAACTACTGCCACTGCAAGTGCCCACCTTGCTATAACAGCTTCCTGACTATACTACTGTGTAAGATTACACACACTGACAGTAATTTTGCATATGTGCCTGGGTCATACTGCAGGACACCACTGGATTAATCCAAACAGTGAAAGTATGCCTTCAGTAGCCCAAATACATCCTCAATAACATTCATGGTTTGTGAGTGGCCACTGTTGCATCCATGGTCTCCTTGATGTTGCGAATTTCTTATAAGTGTCATGAACCAGGGTCCCAGAGCATATCTGGCATCACCAACAAGATTGCCCCCTGAAGGAACTAACCCTACACAGATCATTGATACAGGTCATAGGTGTGCCATATGTCAAAGTTGTGACAACTAGCTTGATAGCCTTCACATATATTGTAGAAGATACTTTCCATATTACAGATTACATGGCAGTTGATGGAGTGATATCCTTTGCAGTTCATGCACCTCCTTCACAGTTCAACATGTGCAGCCTTTATTTCAGTGGGTGTACATTCTATGGTCTCCAGCACCTCAGAAAAGTGGGTTGTATCATAAAATTCTACATGGTGTTGGCTCTCTCCTGCGGTGTATGTAGGAACCACCAGCATGGCATCAAAAACCTGATAAGAGTTTTCTAGAAGCAGATGCCTCAGATACCCCTACTGTGTCCCTGGTGCCATAGAAAAGTCCTTGTAGCTAACATACATAAAGGCACACCTTAACATCCACTAGTATATGTACACCTTGACTCCTATGGGGCTGGCCACCATGCTGAACAGCTTCAAAACTTTTATTTAAAACACAATTAAAAACACAACAATGAGCGCTTTCAGGACCAAGCCCTTCTTCAGATATGTATCTGAAGAAGGGCTTGGTCCCAAAAGCATTCAATCCCTGTGTTTTTAATTGTGCTTTAAATAAAAGTTTTGAAGCTGTTCAGCATGGTTGCCAGTACCTGCTTTTTTCTTCTTTCCTTTGGAATTTTTGTGGGAAGGCAGCCTTTAGTGGAGTATCTTTTTGGTTTGACTCATATGGGGCTGTAGATGAGATCATCACATGTCCACAGTTTAATATATGGCGACCCTATCTACATGGTATTAGTCCACAATGATAACGTCATGAATCCATGAAATGTTAAACTTAGTTGGATTATCAGGCATTCTCAGGGTCATCACACAATAGCATGTACACCAGTAAGAATGAGAGATCCCTTGGTGATGCACATTTAGTAAAGCTACAGTGACCCCTATCATTATATACTGATTCTCATAATCTGAACATAAGCATTTGGTTGCGTTCCAATATCCTGCAGGTGCAGTGCCATTGCATGGCATGTATACATTTATGAATCACAACACCATCATGTTTTTCCTCATTAGCATACAAGAAGGGCTTATTTTAATATTGTTGATCATTACCATATCATTTTGTGACCTTTGGCATGTACTGTGCCTAATCATGCTGCTCGGCCTGCAAGTGTCACAGAGTCTGTATGTCTGAAGCGCACACACAACACACGGCTAATCATCGCATTAATTCACTTTCTATGATGCAGCAAAGTTTTCTGGATCCTGGCCTATATTTGTGAGGTAGTTCTCATTAAAGATAATGCATTAAGCTCACATACGTTTCCTACAAACATTCAAATCATAACTGTTGGAGTGCAATAACTGGGAGAACAAGTCTTCTTTAGAAACACATAAAACAAAATGTCAACACCACAACATTAAATGAAGAGCTGAACTAAGAATGAAAATATAAAATATGTTTCATAAATCAGGAAGTGTTTTCTTTATTTTATCAAGACCTCTTCAGATTAGTATGTTATTAGAGATTTAATCATTTTTAAACACTGTTCTGTAGTATGTGATAAGCTTATTTTAGTCATGTGATTATCTCTGTATAGGTGAATTTATTTCTTTGCAAGTAAAATCAGTCTGCTTAAGTCTTGATTTTCCATTTAACACTGCACTGCTGAATTTTTGTTTTAATCGTTGCTTCTTAATTAATTTTGACAGTTTTGGGGCACATTTGTTCAGTTACCTGGAAAATAGTGTAGATGTTTTTGAATCACCATACAACTGACTCTTCAGTCTCCTCATCTACGCTCCTGTACCTGCCATTACTTAGTTATACAGGCTGAAAAGCAATTGTCTCAAGATTTGAAATATGAGAAAATATTTTACACTGACAACTAAAGAAGCTTGTTTTACTTTTCTCGTATAAATTATGTTCTCATATAAAAAATCCATATAAAAAGGCAAGCAAATCAATTAATGAAATAAATAATGTAAATAATTATAAATATACTCAAAAAATGTTCTTTTTTCAGATCTGAAGATAGATACATAAAGTGATAATGTCTCAGTAAAGTTAAGTAGTATAGGAACATTTCTTATTACAATACTTGTTTTCTCTTAGTCACCATAATAGAACAAAACAATTTGAAATATAGCCTGTGCAGAATACGTAGAGGGATAAAGACCTGACTTTGGCCAAAGGGACCTGAGCTTCTTTAGTGACTGGGGTGGTAGATGAAGCAAGCAGGGGAGGATGATGGTGCCCATCCTGTGGGGCAGGGATGGTAATCCAAATGACCTTTCACCACTGTACTACTGACGAAGCATCTGCTGGAGGCAAATGTACATCAGGCTGCAGGGAACCAGTGTAGTGAGAACATGGGTGTGACAGCCTAAACTGGTGTTGGTAATCTTTGTTGACACATATGGAGGAACATACATGCACAGCCAAAAGAAATAGGAAGTCTTTGCTGTGAATCAAATGTTCATTATCACCATCAGGGAAGGAGTGGTAACCACAGTTCTGGGAAAGACACACAAAACCCTCCATGTCTGCTTGTATGATGCCTCCACCATACAGGCCTCAAGCTAGCCATCTCGGCATTTCCCATCATCAAGGAACAAATGGGCATCCAGCAGGAGGAAGATTGATGGTTGGCAGGTAATGAGAAAAACATATTCAGTTAAAAGAAACAATGTGCATAGTAAACTTGTGTTTTATAGCTGGGCTACATTAGAGCAGCCAAGGTGCAGAACTACAACCACATAACACCAGTGGTGCCCAACTGCTGCAAATATCAGAATAGAAATCAGAGGTTTCTTGTAGTGATTACCTTATTATTCAAAAATCTACTATACTACATACTGCACATCAGTAATGCCACAAAATGTATAGAAAAGACATCAGAAATGTGCTTAATAGTGTGTTAAGCACTTGGCACTGCTGTTAAGCTCTAGTCTCAAACTCAAACATTATCAGCAATCAGTGGCCACCAGAGAAGATAAGCAAGAAACACAAACAGCTTTAAAAAATACTAAACATTTATTTCAGTCTACCAAATGATGAAGAGCATCATAGCAGTTTCCATCCCCCTGCCAATCATCTGCAGTAACTGCTTTGTATGTGACAGCGATAAGTGTGTTAAAGTGTCCAAAAATAAAAAATAGTGCTCCCATACTATTTACTATATATTATGTAGTACATGAAAACAGATGCAGTTCTATGTACTACAAAGCATTATGATTTGTTACCTTTGATCATAATCCAGCTATTTGTTCTTAAGGATATAATAATTCATCTCTTGTGATTTGCTCTCTATGTGAATTTTTGATATTGCTGTATAATATATATATAGCAAGCTCATTATGATCAGAGATTTACTTAGTGTTACTGTGACTTTTCACACAACTGGACATAATTTAGTATTGAAAACAATTATTTGATGATTTTAAGCTAATTCCAAAATGGTTGCTGTCTTAAGTTAATAGTATTTGAAGAACTGCTGCTGAGCTGCTGATTAGTGTAAATGGAACTGCACAACAGTGCACAATACTTTGAGAAAAAGGTCTTTTAAATGAGTATATTAAAAATTCTACACCAAAGATTACACAGTCTTATAACCCTGCTCAGCAATCAGTTAGTTAAAATGGGAAGAGGAATTATTTGCATCAAAATAAATTACAAGGCATGCAGTTATTATACAAATATGACTAACTGTAAACCTCAAACTGAAAAAAAATGAATACAGATGTTCATTTTATAAGTATAATAAAGTGCTTGAGGGTATGCATAATATAGCATGCCCATTGATTGTCAGGCAGTCACCCAACCTTTGGCTTAATGCTCCACAACAGCCATGGAAGGGAAGTAATATCTGATCCATGAATACTTCTTCATAACTTATTAAATATTTGTCTCCAAACGAAAAGTTATCATTATATATGAACTGTTGCAGAAAACATTATTAAGTCCTGCCTGCCATTTTACTCATATCAAATTTTAGCATTCTGCTGATGACCCATTTTGTTTTGAACTATATCTGTGTGTGTGTGTGTGTGTGTGTGTGTGTGTGTGTGTGTGTGTGTGTGTGTGTGTGTGTGTACATGTCAGGTTGGGGCCTTCCAAATCCCTAGTTCATTAAACAAGCCTAACAAAGCTGGGGATCACTGTCACTTTTGATTACATGATTTCCCAAGCATGTTATAAACAGGGGTTCTCACTCTGATGTTGTTCCTGACAGCTG
This sequence comes from Protopterus annectens, assembly GCF_019279795.1. Classification (NCBI taxonomy): domain Eukaryota; kingdom Metazoa; phylum Chordata; order Ceratodontiformes; family Protopteridae; genus Protopterus; species Protopterus annectens. The sequence continues at coordinate 213,103,554 of NC_056751.1, forward strand.
TTTTATGGCTTTCAGCAGCATGGCAAGAGTCATTGTTATATTGGGCAATGTTGCATTCTTACTGTCTGATGTAGAAAGTATTTTTCCACTGGTAGGTCACCCCTTAATCTGTTTCTCTCTAAGACTGCATTTTCAAATTTTCTGATCGTAATATAAGCGGATTTACACATGGCATGCTAGCAGAATGTTCTTTTATTCTGTAATGGAATACTTTTGATGATCCAGATGTGTCTGAATGCGAATATGCATTAAAGCATGTTCCAGACAAATGGTCAGTTTGACATTATATATCTTATCTACTATGACAAGTATTTCATGAAATACGGTACTTGTATTTCTTACTCTTGCATGAAAATGGCAGCTAATAACAACAGCATCTCGAAGCAAGTGGAAAAGTATGAATGGATATTCGGCAAATGAGTATTTCTGTATTCTATATTAACATATGCATACCTGTGCTGAATGCATAAACTCAGTCATCTGACTTGTACTCATTCTTTATATTTAGCAGTCTGTTTTATTTGTTTTATATATTTGCAGGGAGAGTTTATGAAGTGCTGCAAATCCAGCCAGTTAAAAAAATGCATGCCACACATCATAAATCAACAACTGTATTATGTAGGATGTATATAATATGACCACTGATCTAGCCCCTTCCTTTTTCATGTGCCATGAAGCACAGGTGTATTGCCAGCAACAGTAGTATTATGCAGACATACAAATGAAGAACAGTGTTGTAAATTATATCAAGCCAACACCAGTAACCCAAAGCTGTGCAAGTTGTAGGATGTATAACTCATACCAACAGACTGAGACAATAAAGGTGACAGCACTCCCTCATATCACAATTCGCCGTTCCAGGGAAACCACAGTATGTCTCATATGGACAACCCTCTAGGTAGAATCAATGCCTCCAGTGCTATTTATGGTGTGATCCAAGAAACATAGCAACAATGCATTTTTTATTATAAATGCATGGGATCATTCTTCTTGCACTGGCATTTTCTAGCAACTGCTTTTATGTTTTCTTTGTAGAAAGCATGTATGAAACAACCTGTGTAAGTCGGTTGTGAGAGATCCTAATAACAGGACATAGATTCTGTACAATAAAAAGGGTAAGTGTTATCCATCTGGCTAGTCTGGGAGACATTTCAGGCAGATCTAGAGCAATATTACATAAAACATATATTACGTATATGTGCAAGGACTTGCATGCCTTTTCAGCAAGCAATCATCTGTATAAATTCCCATTATTGCCAGGTTCCTAGACAAAGGCTTTCCACTTTGACTTCCCCTTTTTTTTAGCAGCCATATGGACTGTTATCACTGATTTAGAGATGTATCCAGCATGTTTCCCCAATGGGATAAGAGCCTTGCGCCATTGCCTACATCTGCTACTGACCATGTTTGTTATGCAAATTGATGAAAAGATTAAAAATATCTGCAGGATTAATGTCCACATGAACTGGCCTGCAGAGATGTCAAACAGTTCTACCCATGAAGCAGGATAGGGAGGTATTCATACATGTTCACTAACATCTCCCACATAATACTCTGCAACAAGCAAGGGTCGAACAGGAGAGATGATAAAATCAGCAAGCCTAGGAGAGTAGTATTGCTGGAACTGAACTCATCCTCAAGTCTTGGTAAGTACCTTCACAAGGTAGACCATATTTTTACAAAATCTCACTAAGATAACACTTATATATAGTCTGTATTTTACATAGTATATATCATGGACCCAAATAAGTTAAAACATAAAGACAGCTGGGTACCCAACTCCCAGGATAAAAACATGCCCAATCCTGGTACACACACTGGTGCCAGAACTGGAAATAATGACAGTGTAGAATCCTCAGTGGAAAGATTCCTACAATGAGGTAGGTCAGGCTCAGGGGAAGGATGGACCCCTGTTGTAGATAGAAGTAGTAGTCACCAAAAAACACAAAAAGTGACAGGTCAGAAAAGAACCACAAAGTTGACAGAGTGGACTATTGAGGATAAAAAAGAAATGATGTATTCTTACTGCTATGCAGGAAACCCTGAATTTCTAGATAGAAGATGTTCAAAAAGATAAGAGAGAAATTAGAGGAAAGAAAAATACTTGGACATGAAAAACTGTTAAAATCTTCAAATACAAAGTTGTTTTCATTAATACAACATATTCATGAAAAACATTGTATAGAACAAGAAATGTTTAGCCATCTGGAGAAAGAAGCAATTGAGGAAGTGTGAAAATATGAATAACAAAACCTAGAAATTTTTGAAAGGTATAATTGGCATGGGAAAGAAAGAGAGATCTGATATGGTACAATATTTATTTGAAGGCGAAAGTCAAACTAATCAATAAAAAAGCAGCTCCAAAGATATTTGAAGACAAATGCAGGCAAAGGCACCAGATATGGACAATTTCACACTACAAAAAATAAGATCACAAGGTGGGAATGTAAAACAGAAAATAAGTAAAGAAGAAGTTAAACAAACAGAAGCTAAAGTTATGGGATATCTGCGAAGTGAAGGATTTAGTGTAGAAAGTCTAACACTGAATATGTTACAGCGTGACAGCACAAAGAGTCCCCAAAGTAAGGAAAAATAGTTGGAGCAGGAGATATCTGAAGGTAAAATACTGACAAGGAAAGAAAATGAGATTTAGTATGGTAAAATATTCATGCAAAGGAGAACAAAACTAATCAATACAAAAAAAAAAAAAAACTCCAAAGATATTTGAAGAGAAATGCAAGCAAAGGCATCTGGATATGGAAAATTTTACAATACAAAATATATATATATATATATATATATATAAGAAAACAAAGGGGGAAAGTAGAAAAGAGGATTAGTAATGGAGAAGTTAAAGACGGAGAAACTGAATTTATGGATTACCAATGAAATGAAGGATTTAGCATAGACAATCCAACTCTGGTAATGTCACAGCATGATGGAACAATGAGTCAAAAAATTAAGGAGAAACAGGTGGAATGGGAACCATCTGATTACTTGCCATATGAAAATATTCTGGAGCCTTCAGCAGAAAGCTAGTACCAAGGAAAGGAACAGGAAACCATGGCAACTCTGACACACTCAATGTTGTGGCATGATAGGCCATTGAGTTCCCATATAAAAGAGCAACAAAGGATGCAGGATGCAGCTGAAGAAAATATGTCACAGAAAGTGTTCTGGAACTTCCTGTAGAATGAACGTAGGAAATTAAGAATTAAGAATGTGCTCTTAGTTTAGAAGAAAAAGGTGTAAGAGAAGAGTTGCTTTATTTAATAGGGTCTATATTAGATGAATGAAAGTTCATTTTAGCGAACGCTCACATGAACGAATATCCAGGTACTCGAAACTGCAATTGAGGGGGCTGTGCCCCCCACCCCCCCTAAATATATAATCCAACTCCGAGATCGCACTACAGTGAGGAAACGGCAAATATTCCCATCTTCACTGTACCGTAATCTCACAATTAAGGTTTTGAGTTCTGCACTATCTGCTCATGTGAGCGTTCACTAAGATGAACTTTCGTTCATCTAATATAGACCCATTTAATAGATATGCATCGACATATCAAGACCAATGAAATAGATTACAGAAAGTCAATAAGACCCAAAATGTGAGAATTCTGATAAAACTAATGAACATAATAATCAAGACTTGTTGTTGTATCTTTTGGCTTTTCCCGGTTAGGGGTCACCACAGCGGTACTCCGGTCCGCTAATGATTGGCAGTAGATTTTTACGTACCGAGTTGCCAGCCCTGATGCACAACCTTCAACAAAGGTATGCCCATTCACGCATGTCTCCACACAGAAGACGCTTTAGCTGAGAATCAAACAGGACAACGTCTTACTGTAAGGCGACAATGCTACTGCCCACCACCGCAGTTAATAATCAAGACTATTAACAGAAGTTTTAGTGATATAACAGAAGTAAATAAGATATATTACTGTGTAACTAAATTAATAACAGATAAAATCTTACCACAAAAATCAGGGCAATAAAGATAAGGAATGAAAAGGAAGGGAAAAATCAAAAGCCATTATGGAAGTATCAAATATAGAAAACTATAAAGCACTTAAGACAAGAAGTGCCACTATTAGAAGAGCACAGAAGAGGAAACAGATAAACAAAAATACTTAGCAAGATAGATTTGATAAAAGCAATGCACACTATTAGAACAGATCAGGATGCATTGTACACTATTGTAAATAAACTAAAGCTATCAGCATAGGCAGAAAAACTTAGTGTCCACCTGTGAGAGAGGGGAGCTTTGAGCAACCTATCTGTCCCTGGAGGAGTGTTTCCAGCCCAGATGTTAGTAGTTTATTGGTCATTTTGGGCTAATTTCTATCTCTTTCATTTCCCTACTATAAAAACCATGTTTGCACGGTTTGGCGCACCGGGCAGTGCCGGTTAGCTACGGTTAAATTATTCCCAGTTCCACTAAGTCTCTTCTTCAGTTTTTCTCTTGAAACTAGTCTAATTCTCAACCTAAGCACTCAAAAAGCATCTTAAAGCCCAGCACGTGCTCAGACCTAATAGCAAGCACTAATATATCCTGACAATGATTGCCCAGCAGGGCAAGACTCTTTATTCACCCCTCACCAACCAAGCGACTAAGCAGCTCTCCCTACTATTCAGGCATGACCAAAGGGCAACTTCAGTCCAGCTGGTGAATCTGGGTATCCTGAGGCAATGTTACAACTGCCTCATGTACACAGACAACCCTCTCCTCCTACCCCAAAACACTAACATATGCAAGAGATGCAATTATACAGCCAAACTGGAAGCTAAGCTGTCTCCACCCAAGACTGGAACAGACAGTCAAGAGGAGAAGGTTAACATCTTGCACCACAACTCCAACCACACACAGACCTACTAAAACAGCACTGGCAAAAAATACACATAAATACACAAAATCATACTTGGAGGATCTAAATAAAAACCTGCAAAAGCATCAGAGACCTCTAAAGCAGACACCCAAAAAACCTGCACTTCCCGTCACAAACCAGACAACACATAAAACACAAAATCAGTGTGCCGCACAATCACAGTCCTTAAGGCGAAATAACATACCTAACACATGAGTAATAGGTGACTCTATAGTTAGGTACACTGATGTTCCACTCACTAGGCTGAACAAGCAGAAGGTTACTGTTAGTTGCCTGTCGGGAGCCAGAATCCACCACATAACACAAGCAATCAGGTCACTCCAGAAAAAGTACAAATATGACTCTATCATTGTTCATGTTGGTGTGAATAACCTGAGACATACCTCCCTGGAATACATGAAAAGAGACATGGAAGAGCTCTCTGATCATGTAACCCAGGCTGGTATGACCCTGAGTAGCATCCTGCCTTCACCAAGAATGATACCTCAGGATAAAGAAAAAATAATCAATTTCAACAATTGGCTAAGCTTCTGGTGTCATTCAAAGGGGATCCAGTGTCTGTCAGCCTGGGATGACATGCTCGACAAGCTGCGTTGCTTCACAAGAGACGGCTTGCACCTGTCACACCTAGGCTTTCGAATACTGGCCAAGGCTCTTGCTGCCCCCATAGTGCCTTTTTTTAGGCAAGGCTCAAAAGTCAAACCCACCTCCGTAAATAGCACAATTAACAAAAAACCGAGGGTAGTCTACGCAACACCAGGAGTTTAAATCTCAAAATGCATGCGCTTGAAGCACTCCTCAGTATGGAGAACATCAAAATCTGTGCAGTAACTGAAACCTGGTTCAAGGATACAGAGAGCACCCCAGCACTACTGGGCTACAACTCATACCACACGTTTCAGTAGCAGAACACGGACCGAAACACAAAAGTAGGGTGTGTAGCCATATTCATCAAGGATACATACACTTCTAGGTTAGTGGCACAGCATGATACCTCTGAGATCATCCATGTGCAACTAACATCGGGCAAATCTGCAATGCAAATTGTGGCCTGCTACAGATCACCAACCATGATCCAGGACCACCACTCCACCTTTCTGGAGACACTGGAAAATATGAAGGTCCTACCAAACACCCTGATATTGGGTGATTTCAATTACCCTACCATTCACTGGGAAAACTATTTGAGTACAAATTCCCAGGTCCAGAGCTTCCTGGAATTCATCAACTCAAATGCCCTGGATTAGCTGGTAAACTCCCTTACCAGAGGTGAAAACATATTGGACCTGGTCATTACCAACATGGGTGACAGGTGTTCCACACTGGAGGTCAACCCGTCACTGGTTAGATCAGACCATAAACTAATCACTCTGGATGTCCACACCCCACCACCACCCCCAACTAAGGAAACCACAGTAAAAACCTTTTCTAAAGCAAACTTCACCTTACTTAAGACAGAGGTGGTAAGTTTCACAGCCCCCACGCTAAAGGATAATGCTGCCCAAGATGCAGAAACATTTACAAATGCACTCTATGAGCACCTACAAGGATGCATGGATCATGCCATCCCTAGCGAAACCAAGACTTACTCCTCTAAGAGAGGGAGACCAGTTTGGTGGACCCCTGCAATAAACAGGCTATACAATAGAAGGAGGAAACTAGTTCAGAAAAAAAGCAAATCCCAAGAAAGAAAGACAACCCTGATCAGTATCAGTAAGAAACTGAGGTTCCTCATGAAATCATCCAAGGCTAACTTCGAAAGAAAAATAGCCAAGGATTCAAAAGATAACCACAAAGCCTTCTTTAGCTATGTTAAGAATCTAAGTGGCAACTTGCAGATATGCACCGAACTAGTGCAAAATAGCACAAAATACACTGAACCTACTGATATTACCAACATCCTGGCAGATAGATTCAATGCAAACTTCACCCCCCTCTCACCTCCAAAAGGGCCCACAATAATACCAGAAAAGTGTAGTGTCCCAAAAATCACAGATGCACAGGTGAAAATAGCCCTTTCAAAAGCCAAAAACACAGCGCGAATGGGACTAGATGGTGTCCCAGGCTGGTCTTGCATGAACTACAGAACGAACTAACCCCCCCCTAAACATGCTGTTCAACCTCAGCCTCTCCACAGGCTACGTGCCCATAGAATGGTGCACATCGACAGTTATTCCTCCCCACAAAGGAGGGGCCACAGCTGACCCTGGTAACTATCGACCCATAAGCCTGACTAGCCTGGTCTGCAAGGTTATGGAGCGCATCATCATGGAACTCATTACAAAGACATTGAGAACCTCCAAACACTTGACCCGACCCAGTTCGGCTTTGTTAAGGGCAGATCATGCCTACTAAACCTGGTTGACTTTTTTGAGACAGTCACCAAGGCCATAGATGAGGGAAAGGTGGCTCACACAGCCTACCTTGACCTCGCCAAGGCTTTCGACACCATTCCTCACTTGAGTATTACAGAAAAACTCACCAACATGAACATAAACCCCTATGTCACGAGAATGGTTGCCAACTGGCTTACAGACAGAACTCACACAGCAAGAATAGCGGGCTCCAGGTCCGACTCCAAACCAGTCGCAAGTGGTGTCCCGCAAGGCTCGGTCCTGGGACCCCTACTGTTTGGCATATACTTCTCAGAAATACAGGCAAACACAGGAGAACTATGACTAACCAAGTTCACTGATGACTGCAAACTGGGAGCCATAATTGACTCTCCAGCTGACACAGACATCCTCCAAAAGGGCCTTACTGAGACGGACACCTGGTGTCAAAGTCATGGCCTCAAGCTAAATGCCAAAAATTGCATAGTCATCCCATTTGGGAAAAACAAAACACCCATGAATTATCACATAGGTGGCAGCCCCCTTAATACAGAAGAGGTAATAAGAGATCTGGGGACCCAGGTAGATAGTAATCTCTCCTTTGACAATCATATTGCCAAAGTAGTTAGGAAATCTTTCTATGTGGCCCATCTAATTACTAAAGGGTTCGCATCTAGAAATAAAGAGGTTGTAGTGCCCCTCTACTTGTCACTCATTAGACCCATCATAGAGTACAATGCCCCATTTGGGATGTACCTCACAAGACACTTCCAACAGCTGGAAAGACCACAAAAGTACCTCACCAAGAGGATTACTGGTCTCAGGGGTGTAGCTAGGATTTTCAAATTTGTACTGACAGCTCTCAAACTGCTACCCCCCTCCCCAGCCAAGCTACGGCCATTCTCATAATTCACGGTTCGCTCTTTTAGTGTCAATGAAGAGACATTCGCTGTAATTCCTCTTCAGTAATATAATATAAATTCACTCAAACTCGGTTCCTTGAATTGAAAATTAACCTGAAATGTCAGTTCTTTGAAAAATACAGCATGGTAGTTGGGGTAGAGACTTTATGCTTTTGTTTTCTGTAACTAAGGTACAGGTTTTGAGCTTGAGTAAATTACTAACAACCTGATACCACTAACTAGGATGTTTCATTCACACACACACCCCTACCTACCTCTTAGTGCAAGAAATATGGACAAAGCCTAAAATAAACAGGGACAGATATTAAATAATGTTCTCGTGAACTTAGAAAGTTGCTAGAATAACAGGATTTGTGCTAGTATGAATTTTTCTAAAGGACATGAAGTCTGAAGCTCAAATGTCTGTCATTATTTAGCAACTTCAGCCTTCAATGATTTTCTAGAAAATCACAAAATTTATGAGGAACAGACAAAAAATATGGGGCAAAAATCTGGACATTCTGTAAAATGTGGACAGTTGAGAGGTATGCTACCTACCACACACACACACAAAACACCTCTCAACCTCTTACAGCAACAAACTCATAAATAAAACTGAGGCAAAGGCCCAAAAATAAGAACATTTTTTTTAAATATTGCTCTTATAAACTTAGAAAGATAATAGAATAGTAGTAGGTCTTGCATCAGTACGAATTTTCTGAAAGGTATGAAATCTGAAACTGAAATGTCTGCATTATTTTCTAACTTCAGTCTTTAACAATTTGCCACTAATTTGCCAGAAAACTGCAATTTTATGAAAAACGGACCAAGAATGTGATGCAAAAATATAAAATTGCCAGACAATACAGCTGGGAACCTGTCAAAGGAGGGACACCATTTTAATATGAGCACAGTTAACTTAGAGCAGCTGACAAAATTAGAGAATCTACATGCATTTCTGAAATAAAAGTAATGTATAACTCTGATCATTACAGTTATTTATAAAAGTAAAGTAAACCCTCTATGTTTTCTTCCAAAATTGCTATTTTGTGGAGGGATCATTAGGGGAAGAGCAACATTTTGAGCCAAAATCAGGGACAGTTGAGGTTTGGCTATGCTTAATTCTATAAAGCAATTTATTTGCATGTACCTCTCAACCTGTTAATGCAATAAATCTGGACAAGGCCAAATATATTGAGGGAACATATAAACAGTACTAAAAATTGCTCTTGTATAAACTGGGACAGTTGATAGAACAGGTCTTATTTTAGGATGCATTTTTCTGAAGGTTATAAAGTCTGAAACTAGTGTGTCATTATTTAGTGACTTAATTCCTAAATCATTTGCCAGAAAACCACAAATTGAGGAACAAACCAAAAATAAGAAGCAAAAAATCTATTCATTATTTGAAAATCTGGACAGTTGGGAGGTATAGTTTAGCTGGGGCTGTCTAAGTTTGCCGCCCTTCCTCCTCACAAAACCATGGTCGAATGGAGCCTCCCCCTGCAGCCATTCCAATGATCCATTACTTTGCTATTTCACTCCATTTACCATAAACACTAATGTGCATACTGATTTACTTCTATGATGATTTGAACTTCATTTGAAAGTTTTATTTTGCATTTTACAGCACAAACACTAAGACATCTGCTAAACAAACTTGGCATTAAAACTTCTCTGCCCTTGAAACTCACATTCATTGAAACAACATTAAAACCCACATTCAAAGAAAAATACATTTTACCCGTGGCAGATAAAAATTAATTCTGGGCTGCTTTTAAATCATAGGCCCCTTGCATATTAAACATACATGTGCTCTTTGATACACTGTCCTATTGCTTTGAACATTTTTCCAGTAAACAATGAAACAAAACTGCCCAATTCAGAACATTTCCATCATAAAAGTCTAGTCAAACTTTTACAGTCCACCATTATCAGTAAATAATATGCACAATCTCTGAAGTAGTAAAAAAAGTCATCTAAATAATTCCACGTTAAATAAATCTAACTAATGAAGAGGTTGCTGCTAGCAATCACCTTTATATTTCATGACTTCACCGAAAAATAAAAAGCGTCTGATGCCCCTGAGGAATAAATTGCCTAAATTACATTAATAATAAGCTAGTAATTTTGCAATAGGAAATGGATGGCAAACTGTTAACAGGCTCATAGTTAGTGTCTTATCTTTCAGTACAGCAGCATTCACCCCTTATGGGAGTAGAACCAACAACCTTCTGCATTAAAAGCAAGTACACAACATTTTGTGCTACTAGCAATGTGAGCCAACTTAGCATAATCAGCACTAAACTTCTCTTTCCCTGCAGCTCTCAGCTCCTTGTAAAATCTACGCAATACTCAACTACATCTCAACTTTGCAGCACAAAAAGTCTGGAAAAAGCCAAATTTATTGGGGTGGGTCAAAAGGGCAAAAAACAGGAACACATTAAACATTGCTTGTATAATCTTGGAAAGCTGCTAGAATAAAATGCTGTGTTACCATCATACATTTTACTGCCAAGGTCACTGTGCAAAATAGTCAGAACAACATACCACTATGCCAAATCACCTGCTTTGTGAAAGAGAAGAAGACTGAAACTTAAATGGCTATCGTTTAATGAATTCAGTTCTCACCATAGCTGTCAACCTCTTAGCACAAAACACCTGGACAAACCCAGTAATGAGGGAATAAAGCCCTCAAACATATTCAGTGAATTCAGTTCTTGCCATAGCTGTCAACCTTAGGACAAAAAACCTGGACAAAGCCAATAACAGGGTATTACAGTCCCAAAAATAAGGACAAATTTCAAATAGTCATAAACTTAAACAAATTGCTATAAAAAGGTTGTGTTAGTATATATTTATTGCTAGAATAAAACATTGTTTTACTATGTCACAAACACAGGGATAAGATGCAGACTCCACACAGAAGGCACCCCAGCCAAGAATCAAACCAGAAAATCTATAGCTGTGAGGCAACAATACTGCCACTGCACCATCAAATATGTAAGGAAGTAAACATTCAGAAACCTGAAGTCTGAAATGTAAATGCCTGTCAATTTGTTAATCAGGACAGTCTGACTTGGAACAAAAAAAAAAACAATTCTCAGCAGAGGCCCAGGAAAAAATAATGCATACATGTCTTTGTAACATGGGATGACACAAAAGCAAACCCACACAAACACAGGGAGAAGATACATACCCCCCCCCCACAAAGAAGGCACCACAGCCAAGAACCAAACCCAAGAACCTACAGCTGTGAGACATCAACGCTACGTTGCTACCACTGCACCATCAAATTTCAAGCATTGCAATATTTAAAAACCACAGATACGATACAGATATTGATCAGATCAAATATGAGGCAAAAATCTGCAATTTTTTTACAAATGGTGGTGGGTAGGGAATTCAGGTCTTTAACACCTGCATACAAGGTACAGGGTTCAAGCCTGAGGTATTCCCTACCACACCACCATGACTAATCACCAGTACATCCCACCTGGGGCATTTACACACACACACACACACAGGTTCTGGTCTTCCATAACGCTTGAATCCTACATCCATAGTCTCCAAAACAATCCTCACACACACACTCGCTATTACTCACCAACCCTGTGACAAGATCAGTACAGAGTGTGCATGCATTGATTGTGTACACATCTGTGCTTCATAATTCTGGAAAGAGGAGTCTTCTTCCTTTGGGGAGGATGAACCGATCAAATCTTTATATACTGTGAATATGTAATATAGCCATTGACTTGTTAAGACAATTGTATAGCACAGCCATTTAAAGTATCACTGTATCCCATAATGCACCGAGTCTAGTGTCTGCTGCTATTGTATTCATGATGAGTGAAATGCTAACATCTTTATTACTGAGTTGGCATTTTCTACAGTATAAAATGTATTGCTCTGTTACATTGCTGGTTTATTCTGACATTAATGACATTACTGTAGGATATTATTAGAGGTGAACATTCTCACAAATTCTGAATACAGAATGATAAAATTGTTCCCCAATCCTATTATGGGCAAGGCAACAGGACCATTATATTTCAAACAGCAGCACTCCGGCCCCACCCAGTTCATTGTTAATGCCATTTTATTGTGAAAAACCTAGATTCTGTGCATAATATGCATCATTTACTCCACATTTGATGAGGAATATTAATTTACCACTTATTTACTATTTGCTTTTTTCAAAAAATGTACTGAGAGCCTTATCTACCTCCCAAAATAAGTAAATGTAAAGGATATCAGCTTGAAATTGAATGTAGTGGTATAAGATGCTTTCTTCTAGAGAGCTGTGCTGCCTTCTGAAACTTGTACCCTCACTGCTGTATTAGCTGAAAAGCTGGAAAGTAAGAGCTGCTGCAGGGAATGTCTGAAGGCAACATATCCAAACTATAGGTCATTAACTTAGTACAGCAGACACCTAGCTTTCCCTTTACTGATCTTTTTTCTGTGCTTAGTGCTCATCTATTCCACTTTCTTCCGCCTACTGTCCTTCTTCCCTCTGTCTTTCCTCATGGATTCCTGCAGCTGCAGTGCTTACAACTGCTGAGATTCCCTGGTTATGGGTGGTAAGAGATATCAGCCTAGCTCCTTATCTAAGAAGATTCACATGTGATTCCTGACTTCCCCATTTTATGATTCTAAAATCAGAAAGCACATCTATGTCAATCTATCCAGGCTACAACATGGCAGCCTGTTCAGTATTAGATAGTACAGATATCAACCCTTTACCATCTTCTCCATGGCAGCCTGTCTAAATGAAACAAGACTGCCTGTGCTGTGTGAAGTGCTTCCCCATATCTGCTATTTTACAGCCTCTTGCTCTGAACTTTTACTTTACTATCCTCTCATGCAAAATCAATACTTCCCATCATCATATCCCACTAGGTAATCTATCTTCTTTTACACTTGGATGCAGTTTTACTTTGTCAGGAAGGACCTCATTGCCAAGAGTGTTCCACTTGTAGCCTAGTGATATTTTTTCAGGTAAATCTATTTCACTTTGCACCATACCTCTGTTCTCATTCACTCCACATCATTTCCTTTATACCGTAATACAAATCCATTTCTTACTTTCTATAGGGCAAAATTAAACACACCTCCCTTACTAGCACATTCTTTCTCCTCACAATGGATTTGGGAGGGCTGTTGAATTGTACAAAAAGACAACAGCCTTCCCACTCCATTGCTATTCCCCCTCACTCATCCTTCCCCATTCCTTCTTCCCCTCTTTCAAACATTTTTTTGCAGTCTTACCCTCATTGTTTTTCAATCATCAGCCCTCTCCACAGCCAATTATCCATTTGTTCCCCATTGCCAGGGCAAAAGATGACAAAGAGAGACCATCATTCAAAGAGCCATCAGCGTGGTTCAAGATTTTCATCTTTACTTTCATCATCTGTAGTACAACCATAGGAAAGAAGACTGCAATGGGATGACAGAGAAAAATGTCCTCTCACTTCTGCAAGGGATGTTCCCTCCAGGCATCCCTGTCTCACCCCATGAAACATGAGAGATGAGCTTCCTGTTCTCTTCCAGAAAGTTAGCACTGCTCGGTCTGCCCCCAATGTATATGCACCCCCTCCCTTCCTCCTGAAACATGTAAGCCTGATACATCCCTTTTCTCCATGCCCTCTCTTTTTGGTTCCTGCAATTGCCAGGACTGCATTTGCCTGGAACATATTCAGGGATCCTTCCGGTGCACCACAGAGCCAGGCTATTTTTTTATATAGTTTGACTTCTCCCCCATTCTCTTCTATGTACTCCACTTAGGCATTGAAAGACATGCAACCTATCATACTGATATTATACTATACGTTACAACTATTACCTATCCCAAATTATTCAGATATGACACTAATAATCTTTATTACACTTTCCTCTTTCTGTTCCTTCCACCAGAATAAGCCAACATGCATAACTTTAGCCTAACTTTAAGTGATGACTTTAACAGCAGATCCAAGGTTGTATTCACATATTACTCACATCTTCTAAATGTTTATACATTTGTTTTATGCCCTTAACAACCATATCAATCATACTGTTATCCATCAGAAATACATTTACCCTCAACAAACAAACAAACATCTTGCTTATTTAAAATGTAAATCTGAACTTCTAAAATGTCTTAAAGCTCATTTCAGAATAGCACCACTCCTACTTAATCCTATTATTTAGAGGTAACATAAAACTTAAGCCAGGGACAATATCATCAACTACTGCTCACATTAATTCTACAGCTCTGTTAAATGTTGCCACCTGAATTCAGGCAGCATAAGAAATAAACTAGAATAAACATTCTTAGACTTGTGCTCACCACGCATCATTGCAATAACAGAAACATGAGTGAAAATGGCTCTGCTGACCATTAATTCTTTTTCTAAAGCTACAGATTTTAGTTTAGTGCATGATCCAGTGAAAAGATGGATGGTGGAACCATATTCCATTATAAATCATGCCTGAACATTAAACTATGCACCTGAGACAACATCAAATCTAGTGTACGTTCAAATCTGGCAAATAGCCATTCTAACTAGCTGAATCCACCTAGCAGATGTCTAACATCCTCCCACCATATCCATAACTGAACTTGAAAATGGTCCAGATGGATTCAGTGCTCTATTCTGATCAACACAGACAGACATACATACAACAATCAATCAACCAGTTATACTGACAGCTAAGCCTTAGGTTGGCATAATGGTTGAGATATTTACCTTACAGGCGCAAGGTTTGATTCTCACGTGACTTATTGGCTAGGCTTAAAATGGCCCACAAGGGCAGTTAGCCTAGTATGAAACTATGATCAAATCTTGGTTATATTTAAAGACCTCAACCTAATTCTTCTGGGCCAGAATAATGCAAAAAAAAAAAAATTCTAACAGATCTTGGGGTTTATCTGTCTAATGAAGGAATCTGATAGACTCAATTTCTGAATGTACAACTCTGTTTAACCCCTTTTTATTAGTAATATTCCAAACTATATTGTAACCATTTCAACTTATCTTATAGTCCATCATAATTAACTAGCCAATAAAATACCCACCCCACTCTTATTTCATTAACAAAGTATTAACTCAGCTGCTAACTTCCTAAACAACATTCTTACCATATTATGGGAGAAATATTTTCCACTAATTAGCAGACTATATAAATCAAAACAAAACATGGTGTAGAAAAGAAGTGGATCTTTGATCCAGGGCAAAATTTGCCCTAACCCCAAAATGCAAGCAATGTTTTTTTATACATCTTTGGAACCTCTGTAAGAAAACGATACATGTGCAGAAAGTAAACCACTTTACATGCATACATACATACAAATATTTCAGACATGGGCAATAATGTCCCCCTAGCCTGCCAATATACCAAACGTATCCTATAACAAATGTGCAGGTTGTTCTTAAAAATATCTAAACTAGTGCTTTAGTGTAACTTGGTAGTCTAGTCTATTCTATGCATCTGCTACTCTCTCAGAGACCAGTTAATACACTTCTCGTTCCTAAAGAATCATCTACATAGGTTTTCTGATGATTCTCTACTACTTTTTGATAACCCCAAACAGTCCCAGAGGTAGTTGTTTCTAGATGCATAATACTGACATAAACAAAACTATCTAAAAATATAAATTAAGCAGTTCTGGAGATAAATCAGCCAGCTAATAGCTAGGGAACAGATGAAAACTAACTCATAGAACAATACAGCTCAGTTCACAAGCACTCCTATTTTGTAATGAAATTCTCTCTGAATTCTCCAACCTATCTAATGCTCCCTCATCCTCAGTGAGCACCTCCATTCAACACTACCTTTACCCTATAGCCCTCCTTTCTATTTCAAACACATTAAAACAAAGATATTGAAAGAACAAATACTCATGCCCTAGTATGCTGTGACAACTTAACAGCTCTGTTTCATCAGCTTCAGCAAAGATTATATCTGTATTCCACTGTTTACATCTACAACTTTGCCTTTTATTACAATATAATGCCTCAAATCTGGAAATCAGCTTTGCTCACCCCTGTCATGAAAATCCCAGAATAGAATACAGCCTCTCCATTCTACTCACCCTTAGAAAATATTGGAAAATCATTTACACACAACTACCCTCTGGTCTTCCATAACGCTTGAATCTTCCATAGTCTCCAAAACAATCCTCTCCCGCTCGTGTAAATCGTCCATAATGCTTGAATCCTCTCCCGCTCATGTAACGGCCGGAAATACATGCGCGGTGACCTCCATTCTGACTGGCTGACGTCATCGTGCAGTAAAGCGCGAAAAACAAACATTTAAAAAGCTACCCCCCTTCTAAATAAGTTGTACTGATTTCAGTACAGTGCGTATGCCTCCCGACGTCCCTGACTGGTCTCAAACATATGTCCTATGCAGCCCAACTGAAAAAACTCCGGCTGTACTCAGTGGCATATCGCTTACTCAGAGGTGATCTCTGCCTGGCTTACAAAGCCATGTCCAACTCAGAATTGATGGACATGCTCCACCTAAAGAAATCCAAGTCACAGCGAGCCACACACTCTAGTTAGCTAAACCTCACCACAACAATAAATAGAACATGCTGGAGGGATAGATTCCTGTCACAGAGACTCCCCATGCTTTAGAACAAAATTCCAAATTACAGCAGGCAGAGCCCCTCACTAACACTCTTCAAGAGAAACCTTGATGAGTGGATGGGTAACAGAAAATACACCTCTGGGATCACTTCATTGGCTCTGCTTGACAGAGGCTCAGTTAATTAATCAATGGGGCAGCGAAAGCTGACACACTCTGGATAGGCTTATAAATGCCCTGAGGCAGCCTAGTACCTACCTATGAACCTATGAAGCTAATAATATGCAGATAAATATAAAGGAAAAGTACAAAATAAGCAATTCAAAGGTTTTATAGAGAATCGTGAAACAATGCAAAAGGAATAGAAACACCACCAAAAAAGAAGAAATAGACACATTTTGGAAAAATAACGTTGAAGAGTCTGTTGAACATAACAAGGATGCTGAATGGCAGAAGAAATAAAAGCAACAGCAAGAAGTTCAAATGTTCAGGATATGAACCGGGATAAAGGAATGGACAGAGAAATTAAACCAAATTTGAGAAAAGGTCATAACTGGAAAACCCCAGGCTCAGATGCTGCACCTGATTTCTGGCTAAAGGTATTAACATCTTTCCATGAAGATTTACCCTGAGTAAGAACTACTTATGTGCAACCTGGTTACAAAAGGGTAACAAAAACTATCATTTGTTGTTAAATAAAGTCATAATGGAGAATTGTAAAAGGAGAAGAATCTAAGTATTGCATGGATAGATTATGAAAAAGCATTTGACAGCATCCCTTATTCATGGATAAAAGAGTGCTAATAGATGTATAAGATAAACCCTACATTGATCAATTGCATTGCAGTGAGCATGAAACAGTGCCAAACCAATTTACAGCTAAGCCATGATAAAGGACAAATTATTATCCCAGGGATAAAAATTCAAAGGGGAGATATTCCATAGTGACTCTTGTCACTGTTGCTGTTTTGTCTTGCCGTTAACCCATTAAGCTTTCTACTTAACAGATTAGGTCATGGTTGCAATTTGGCTCCCAGACAACAACAAAGTGTAAAGACTTCTCATCTTCTTTTTGTGGATTATTTAAAAGCGTCTTCTGTGTGGAGACATGCGTGAGTGGGCGTACCTTCGTTGAAGGTTGTACGTCAGGGCTGGCAACTCTACATAAAAATCGACTGCCAATCATTAGCAGACCGGAGTTTCGCTGTGGCGCCCCCTAACCGAGAAAAGCCGAAAGATACAACAACATTGTTTATCAGATGAGGTGCTGAAAACACATTTGGAAGTGGTCAAAACTTTCTCAGATGATATAATGATGTCATTTGGTCTTGATAAATGTGCAAATCCAACATTTAAAGCAGGAAAGCTGCAATACCAAGAAAATATCAGTCTGGGACAGGAATGTGATATAAAGGAACATGAGCAGGAGGGAGTGTATAAATATCTGGAAAGTGAAGAAGGATCGACACTAAAGCATGAACAAATGTGAAAAAAATTCAGTAAGGAATATTTTAGAAGACTAACATTAATACTGAAAACAGCTGTGATATCCAGGAACAAAGTCCAAGCTATAAACCAATTTACTATCCCTGTTCCAACTTACAGGTTTGCGGTGATTGACTAGCCCCATAAGGTATTGGATCAGTTGAACAGGGAAACAAGAAAAATGCTTTGTTCTTATAAAAGAATATATAAAAATCAGTGTATACCAAGATTATATATTCCTTGTTCTGAAAGAGCTATGGACTTCCTCAGAATTGATTACATGGCTAGATGTGCAGTCATAGGACTGCATACATATCTGCTGACCTCACCAGGTCCAAAAATAGTGAAAGTTCTGAAACATGAAGAGAACAAATCTAAGATGGCTTCCCTGCTTAGTTTAGCAGAAGCATATCGGCGTCAAGCAGGGATGGGAACTAAACCAGAAGTAGACAAAAATCAGGCAGCAACTGAATGTATCAAAAAACAAAAGAGAAAATATAATGAGAAGGATCATATGAGAAGGAAAGAAATGTGGAAATGTCATTGATAGAGCTGGAAGTCCAGAAAACTCCTGTAATGACCTCATGCCAGTCAGGATCTGACACAAGAATGGTTAAGAAGAGATGAATTTAAACCAAAACATAAAAGGTTAATATTAGCATCCCAGGATAGTGGAGAAAATACACATTGGTTTACAAAGTCCATCAAACATGTGGGAGAACCAGAACTAGAAAAAGTCACACATCTTGTTGCTGAGTGTAATATACTAATGGCAGAGGGCCTGTATACCTAAAGGGATAATAATGTGACAAGATTGTTGCATTGGGGATTATGCAAACATTACAATTTTGAAGTACCTGAGAAGTATTGGGAACATGAACCACAAAGCATTATAGAGAATGACGAAGTTTATATCACATGGGATTACCCTTTACAAACAGTTCAAAAATCAATGTGAGAAAAACAGACATGGTAGTCCACGAAAAGCAGACAAAAGTAGCCTTGATAATTGATTTATCTGAGTGTCAGTTGGTTTTTAAAAGTAGCACTGATCACTGAAATTTCTGCACCCAGTGATTACAAATGTGTTATGTACAGAGAGACACAAAATCATAAAATACCAAGATTTGGAGGCAGAAACAACTGCAATGTGACAGAAATATACACAGACAGCTCCAATATATAGTAGTAATATCAAAGGGCCTCATAAAAAAGAAAATACAGTCTTATTTAGATATGCTACTGATACATGCAACTTCTTATGAATTGAGTCGATTCTGGGTGTATTGCAGGTGCTGCGAAGAGCACTTTAGGCTAACATCAAAGATTGAAACTATACTTATTTCATGAACTTTAATCATACTTTGATTTAGAAATGGGTTCCATTCCCATCATAGTATTAGAAACCCAAAATATATGGAGAAATTAAACTGAGCTCATAAGCATTAAACATAATCAGCACAGGTACAAGTGTAAGAAACATTTCATACATGACTGCTTTATTATATTCTACACGACATCCACAGGTTGGTATGAGTGGGAAGCAATCTGCCTAATGGTCACCAGAAGTGAAAACTAACTTCATATAACATGTTGTTTAACCATCCATTTTCAAACTGTATGTACATGATGTTTAAATGCAAATATTTTGTGTTGTATCTGAAAGTGAAATAAAGACTATTACATAATCTCATCTAAGGACAGGAAATTATTTACTATTGTTCTCAGATCTGGTACTCTGGAGAAAATAGCAAACAATATTTTGGATGCCACGATGCACAACTGATAGTCTGGATTATCGATTCAGTGAATATGCACATAGGTAATAGAGGATCTCTGTAGAAAATCTCTCTGGGTTTCGACTGCAAAATAATTTGCTAGTCAGCCTTTCCCATCAATTAACATATGTTTCTGATAGAGGAAGTGCCAAAGGGACAAGACAGAGGAGCTGGATTGTGGCGTGGTTAGAAGTTACCACGCATGCAGTCTTTGTGATGTATCACATTAGGAATAAGGGGTTCAAAAAGTGCAATGCTGCTGTGGCTATGAAAATAGGGTCGGCATCTTTTGGAACACAACAAGGATAAGTGCAGCAGTGAGAAATGCAGATAGTATTCTAAAGAAAGGTGGGAAAGGCTGCCCAAGAGGGTAGAAATGGGAAGATAACATTAACTGCTGACAAATTTAAAGTATTTCATGCAGGACACAATTATCAGGTAGAGGGATTAAAATGGATGCAAAACAGCAGGAAAAGAAGTTGTGGATTCTTAAGGCACCAAGATATGACCACCAAGAAAAGAAGGATGATGCCACTGCCATGGCCACATCAAATGTAATATTATTGTAGATCCTCAAGGAAACAGCTTACAGGCCAAGCTTGGGTACTTCTTGCAGTTCTGAAGGCTATTGAATAATATGGGATGTCAAGACTTCTTGGAAAGAATCTAGAAGAAAGCCAACAAAATGATTAAAGGAGCTAGACATCTCATAAGGGACAGGGTGGATGTGGCATTGGTACACAAGGTCATTATAGGGAGGTGTGAATGGATCATCATGAATAGAAAGGAAAGAGTTTAGTGGGAGCATAGCCAGCTGACTGCAGACACCAAATAACCCTTGGATGTGTGAATACTTCATCAAGAGATGGTTGTGGATACCTGGAAAGGGCTGTAAGAAAGAGTGGTAGAGAAGATACTCAGGGAGTATTCAAGAGGGGATGGGGAAATTAGTGTAAGGTGAAAGGAGAATGCAGGAATGATTATTAACTAGAATGTTAAATTCTCTTAAAAGGCAGACTAGATGGATGTACTATTTTCTTCCTGCTGTCAAACAAGTGTAATTTAACAAACAGAGTTTGACAACAACATATATGCAATGCATAATTCTCAGATGTGGTAATGCCGTTTTCTCATAGCTGGTTTAGTTTGTTTACAATGGTGACAGCTATATGCCAAAGACAGCCTAGGCTACACCTGCATTAGCCATATATGTACATTATATAGCACTATTATACAATGACATTATTAAAAAAATAATTCCCTAATCCCTTTTATATATATAATGCTTCAATTATGGAACTTCATTTCTATTTTGTTTCATGTGTGCTGATGCTTTAGTGATAAACGGCATGTTTTGTTATCTCAGAAGAGTCAGACGCAGCAAATCTCTTCTGGTTATGGAGGAGATTGAAGGTTAGAGCACAGAGGATAGCAGATCTTGTTCTTAGACCCTGACTTCCACAGTGGAAGCCCCACTAAACAAGCCACCAAATCGGAAGCATAGGATGCTCCCAGCTCCCTGCAGTTGCATGGACTTCAGGTAATGAGTTGATTCACTAACAGCCCCCAGGCTATTTCCCAGGAATAGATTTTCTTGAATCAAGGGTTCCTCCATGTCCTGCAAGGCTTGCTGCCAAGTTCAGCTCAAACCTTGGTGTCTGAAGTCCCCTTTGCCAAGACAAAGAGGGAGAATCCTCCAGAGAGAAGGATGGCAACTCCTTAGAGAATGAGGGGGAAGGTGCACTAGTAATTCCACGTGTCACTGCCTCCATGTGTATGACACAGGCACTGATAGCACCATGTCCTTAGCTTCACCCACAGTGGACATATTATTTGCAGACACTCTGTGTAGAATGAAAGAGCATTTTAGATGGGAGACAAAAGAGGCATCTGATGCCTGGAAAACATATTTGATTTTCTTGGTTTGGGTACGACTAAACCTGTGTCTATTCATCCAGTCTTGGGAGCTCTGTTGGATGCATTCTTAGAAATCACCAAATAAATGGATGCTCAGCCCCTGGCCCTAATATGTCCAATAGGTTTAACAGGATCCATAGTCCCCCAAATTCCTTTATCGTTTACAAAACCCTTGTGGTGGATCCAGCAGTGGTGTCTATGGATTCAGACAATGGCTCAAAGCTTGTTCTTGTTCCCAATGCAGTTCTCAATGACAGGGGAAGCAGAGTGCTATACTGATTTGGGAAGAAAGTCTATACCAATCTGGCCCTTAGAACTATTAATTGTCATACTCACATCACCAGGCATTAATTTGCTCTTCTAGACCAGTTGATGGACCAGATTTGGGAGAAGTCTGATTGGGATGTGAGACGAAAAGTATTGTGCCTCATCCAGACAGTCACTTATGCAGCTAAACTCTGCATCAAGTGTGGTTATGATGCTGTGGAGACAGCATCCAGGGTGCCACCTGTTGCTTCAGTCATAGAAAGTTATGACTAGCTGAAGCTACAGTTTCTACCATAGGATAAAAATGCAGCTCCTCAAGTCACATCTGGATAATAATCTGCTTTTTGGAACCACACTAATGATGTGTTTATAAAAACTTAAACTATATGGTCATTGAAAAAGCTGTTTCATTAAGCCATGCCTAGCTATGATAGAAATTATCTGCCTAAGTCTGAACCCTACAATTTGAATGAAAAGGTAAGCAGGCCAAAGGTAAGAAAGAATGTTATACAAAAAACAAAATTGGCAAGGAAAGCAGAAATGGAAGTCTCTGAGTCTCTCAGGACTCTTTATTCCCTATGGAGCAACAATAACAACTTAAATTGTCTTTCTCTATCTTCTTCCTTGCTGGCCCCCATTTCCCAAGAAACTACAATAAAGGAACAAGGAAAGCATCACAAAAGACCAGTAGATGCTGAACATAATATCTTACAGTTGCAAGTTATGGTTCTGAAGGAAGACAGAAAAAAACAGGCATCCTACCCATAGCATGAGAGCAATCCTACTTAGTTTCTCACATTCTGCAAGAGCATTTACAACTGGAAGCCATAAAACATGTGCCAAGCAAGGACCAGAGCATCAGGTTCTATTTAAAATTCTACCTAGCACCCAAAAAAGAAAGTTCATGAGACCCATCCTGAACCTGTCAAGGCCATGCACCATCATCAAGCTCCAAAATTCAAGATGCTGACACAGCATGTCCTCTTACCACTCCTGTTCCCTCAGACTCCAGTGGTTACTTTGGATCTTCAGGGTGCCTGTCTTCCCATCCCATTTATGGTTACATCGCATCTCAGGGATTTCCGATCCCCATTCACAGGGACCATAGGTGCTAAAAAGAACCTTCTCTCACAATGTGCCAATTTGAGATTTAGAGACATGCTAACCATGATCAGGTAAGACCTCATTATCAGATAATTTGCCTGTATCTGAATAACATTGACTACCACAAAGTATAGATCATTGCTGATCTGCACATTGTGGTAGTAAACTGTTGCTTGTGTATGTGGTGGCAACTCAACTCAGTCAATCTACATCGCACCCAAGTACACGCAACTTGAATACACACACACACACACACACACACACACACACACACACACACACACACACACACACACACCGCAATAATGGTTCCTGTCCCTAATCTATATGCCCTAACATGGATCCCCCTCACCCCTATAATTGTTGAAGTATGATTACAGCAAGTATTTATTTGTCCCTATGTGTTTAGAACTTCAATATATGTTATTTCTAGAGTCTGAAAGTCTCCCCCACCCTCTTATCCCCATTGTGGTGCAAGTGCCATCGTGGCACATTAACAGTAATCGATGGTGCCTAGTGCATCTTCTCCCATTGTGATATAAGTGTTATCATGGTACTTTAACAGTAATCAATGGTGTGTAGTGCATCTCCCTTCATTGTGATGCAAGTCCCATCATGGCACTTTAGTAGCAATCGATGGTGTCTAGTGCATCTACCCCATTGTGATGTAAGTGCCATCACAGCACTTTAATAGTAATCATTTATGTCTAGTGCATCATCCCCATCCCCCAATTTTTATTTATTTTACATTTGTTGACCGGGCTAGTCTAACTGGATATATGTCCATTTTCCGTAGAGGCCCAGGGAAATAAGCTCCAAGACATACAGATAACATAAAAATTGCAAACAAATATAAAAGAAAAAAACAAAGAAATTACAGTAATATATACACTGACAAATCAGGTTAATAAGAAATCATTTGAGGAGGACAAACATCAATACAATGTAAACTGCAGGTTCATAATAACATGCAGGTACATTCCTTAATGCAAAAAGGAGGCATACAGGCTAGTTCAGTGTACAAGTAAAGTACATAACTTAAAGGCAAAGAAAAAATGAGGTATACAGGCTGATGCCATATCCAGTACAGTACACAATGTAAGAGGCAGCTTAATGATCACTAGTAGTAATAATGAAATAAATTATTATTATTTTTTTTTTTGTATTACAAATAAGTGAGAGAGGGAAGGAAGTAATGAGATACATAGTGTAGAAGTCATATATTGTAAAAAGGGTGACAGAAAATTAATAAAAAGAAAAGGGAAGGCAGATCATATATGGGTACAGTAGATAGTTAGGCAGGTTTAGTACAGGGGCATAACCAGTGTGTTTTGAGGAAAAGCTTCAGTCTCTTTTTGAAGAGTGATAAAGTGGAAAGTGAGGAAATGTCACAGGGTAGGAGATTCCATAATTTTCCCACAGTATTGGAGAAGAGAGAATCCCCAGCCCTGTTGTTAGATTCAGATGTTTTAACTAGAAGTTTCTGAGATGAACGTAAGGACTTCAGATTACTATAGGGTGTGATGATGGTGGATAGAGTAGGAGTATTGGAAGGTTGGTAAAGTGTTTTATGGGCAGTGATTAGTTGGTGGTACTTTTTCAGATTCTGTAGTTCCAACCATTCAAGCTGCTTTAAATTAAAGCAGTGGTGAGTTCTATATGGGTTGCCAGTAGCAAATCTGGCTATATTATCGAAGGAGCTTTCCAGCTTACTGAGATTGTTCTTAGATAGATTGGTGAAAACGGTAGAGGCATAGAAGAGTGTAGAGATTAGATGATAATGTGTAATATTAGTTCTATTGATGTAGGTGATAGGAAGGGTTTTATTCTGTACACAGAGCAAGTTTTTTGTTGACAGATTTAATAGTGTTGTTGATGTGTATGTCAAAGGAAAGATTGTTGTCAATGGTGACACCAAGTAGCTTGGTAGTTAGCTCAGGTGATATAATGGTACCATTAGTGGAAGAAACAGAAAAATCTATGGGGGAGGACTTAAGATTAGGATTGAAAAGGAGGAGTTTAGTTTTTTTGGTGTTTAAGAGAAGGCAACGACGAGTGAACCATTGTTCAACAGTTTTAAATAGTTTTTGGGCAAGGGAGTGAAGGTCAGAGGTGGTTTTAGCGGAGCATACAAGAGTGGAGTCATCAGCATATTGTATGCAAGTAACTTGTGGAGTTTCTTGATGAAGGTCGTTGATGAATATGGAGAAAAGGAGAGGTCCTAATATGGACCCCTGAGGTACACTGAGGTTAACTGGTAGACGGTTAGATAGAGTGTTGTGCCAAAGTACAACCTGTTGTCGTTTACCTAAGTAGGATTGGAACCATTTGATAGAGAGTGCATCTAAGGACAGGGATTTGAGGATGTCTATTAGAATTTGATGATTTACCATATGGAATGCTTTGGACAGACCAATAAATAGTGCTGCAGAGAGCAAATTGCAGTTACGTTTTTTGTTAATACAATCTGTAAAGGAAAGGAGGGTGGTGGTAGTGCTATGGGAAGGTCTGAAACCATGTTGACAGCTAGAGAGCAAGTTATTATGGATTGGGTGGTCTAGCAATTGCCTATGGATGCATTTCTCCATGAACTTTGCCAAAGGAGAAAGAAGAACTATGTGACAATAGCTGGAGAATTCAGTGGAGTTGCCACTTTTGTGAAGGGGGATAATACGGGAGACTTTCCAAATACTAGGGATGTGGCCTTCACTAATAGTTCTATTGATAAGAATAGAGATAGGGTAAGCAATCGATTTGGCAGATTTCTGTAGGTATTCAGCAGGTAGTTGGTCTGCTGAAGGAGAGCATGGTTTCAGTTTTTGGATTAGGGCAAGAATATGGGTTGTTGGGACTGGTTAGAGAAAAAATGGCGGGGGTGAAGTTTTGTTGTAGGTAGGTAAAGTAAAATTAGTAGATAACTGACTGGCTAGTATTTGGATAGTGTCAGTAAAAAAGGAATTGATGGGTTTGGTGTACTGGATTGACCTGGATGTAGTAATTGGTTGATGCTCACCCAAAACTTTTGTGATTTATTGTGGTTAGTCTTCTGAAATTGAAGGTAGTAGTTTCTTTTATCTGATAGTACAGCTTTCTTAGTATTATTTCTTAGCTCTCTGAAATTTTGTTGGTCAGCAGGATTTTTGGTCATTCTCCATTTAGCCCAGTATTTATTTCTGAGATGGATTTTACGTTTGGCTTCTTTAGAAAGCCAAGGGACATAATTGGTCTTGAGTCTGACTGTACGGGTTGGGGCATAATGATCAAGAATGGCTAAGAAGTTTGAATTAAAGTGTTGAACCGCTTCTTCTAGAGGAAGGTATTTTAAGGGGAGACCAATTGCATGCTCTAAGTTCCTTTTGGAAGAGATCAGGGTTGAAGTTCTTTTTGGATCTGATATTCCTGTTAGTGGTAGGAATGGGAGAATAGGATTTATGCCTGATGATATAGGTAAGTGAGTGGTCACTTATGTCATCAGGAAGGGTTCCAGATTCATATATTCGGGGATGGTTGTTTATCAGAATGCAGTCTAATGTGCTTTCCTTCTTGTTATGTTTGTTTATCCTGGTGGGGGAGGTGATGGTTTGGGAAAAAACATAAAGGTTAATGTGGGTGGTAGGGTGGCTGCTGCTACAGCAATTCCAATCAATGTTTATATCACCAAGGATTATAGTTCCTTGGGGCAGGTGTTGAGATAACCAGCAAAGGATATTTTCCATGGTGGTATTGTTGTTACCAGGGGATAGATAGATACAAATAATATAGATGGCTTTGGCATTAAGTTCAAGTTTGGACATGAGAATTTCTGCATTGGTGTTAGGTGGTGGTTTAGAGTCATAAGTGGTTAATTGTAATCCTGATTTAAATAGAATAGCAACCCCCTACCCTTTTTGGCTACACGGTCGAGTCTTAGGATATTATACCCTGGTGGGATGACTTCATTGTCTTTGGTTTCAGACTTTAGCCATGTTTCTGTTAAACAAAGAATGTCGAAGGAGTATACCTCTAACAGGGCATGGAGTTGAGCTATTTTATTGTTAATGCTTCGAATATTAAGATGAGCTACAAGGAGTAAATTAGATTGTTTAGTGTTGGAAAAAGTAATGGATTGGCTGGGGTTGGGGAGAGAGAGATTGGGGTTGTTATTGGGCTTGGGTTTGGGTGAATGTCTCCATCTTTTAATAAGTGGAGTTGTTTGAGATAGTATGGAGTAGGGAGTTTGCTATTAGTGAGTAGGGATTTCCTGGGATTGAGGTTGTTATATCTAATGTGGTGTACTCTGTGATATTTTGCTAGTAGGTAACTAGGCGTAGTTGTTATATTGGCATGGTTAAAGAAGATGGGTAGATACAGGGAGCTGGTTTGTTTATTAGGGAGGTGAAAGTATGGAAGTAATGGAGTTTCACAGGAGGAGAGTATGAAGGCAAAAGTAAGAGGTGGGAGTAGTATAAGCATGAGAAGTAGTTGGAAATGAGCAGTAGAGTGTAGTTTATCCATTTAAATCGGTGAGTTAGTAATTGTATTACTTGTAGTTATGGAAGTATAGTAGGTGTGGAGGAGGGGTGGGGATGGGTATGGGAAGAGATTAAGGGGAGAGGTTTGAGAAGGAAGGAGTGGAAGTAGATTTTTATTTATTTATTTTATTTAACATTTGTTAACCGGGAAAGTCCGACTTGGAACAAAGCCAATTTTCAGCAAAGGCCCATGGAGAAATGCTCCAGATGCAAGTCTTTGTAACATGGGAGGAAACCGGAGCACCCCGAGGAAACCCACACAAATGCAGGGAGGACATGCAGACTCCACACAGAAGGCACCCCAGCCGAGAATTGAACCGGAGAACCTCTTGCTGTGAGGCGACAACACTACCACTGCACCACTGCGCCATCCAAGATGAGCAAATAAAATCATTACCTAGAGTACTGGGGGGAGGAAGAGGTGGGGCTAGTAAGTATAAGTGTAGGACACCGGGGGATGGGTGGGAATTGGGGGTAGGGAGGTGAGTGGAGTGAGCCCGCAGGGCGAATGGAACGGGTAGAAACAGGTAAAGAAGCAGTGGTAGAAGAAACAATCAGCAGTACAGGCTACAGCAGGTAAGTTTGATAAGTCAGAAGTGGGTAAGAACAGTGATGAGAGAACCTAGAAATGGTAGTAGAAGATAGTATAGTATAGGGTATAGTTGGAGGAGCTAAAAATCAGGTCTGGGACTACAGAAATAAAAGTAAGCAATATAGACACAGGAGGATACGAGTGAGATGAGATTGGGACAGGTCTGTAATTGCAGGTAGCTATGTGAGGGAGGTAGCTGTATAAAGACAGGGGAAGAGTGAGAGCTATGATGGGGAGTTACGTGTAGACGGTAGAGGGGGGAGTGAATGTTAGGTACTAAACAGAGAGGGGGTAGAGGCTGCTGGCTGTCCTGGCTCAGAACGTGCTTTGGCAGCTATAGTAATGGTACAATGGTAGAGAAATAACTGGCAGTAGTTAGACAGCAAACATACTTTTCTTGTATCCTTGAGTGGGAATGCAGGGAGTTTAAGGCTGAGAAGTGAGCCCGCTGGTATTTGGAGACGGTCCTTAGGTTCCTAGAGACTAGTGTTGGAAGCACAAGAAGAGCAGGGAAACTTAAGGAGGAAGAGAGACAAAGTAGGGGAGCGAAAATAATAGTTAGCCCAAGCCAGGCTAGTGTGGTCAAGTTATACAAGATATTCATTGAGACAATGTATAAAGATAGTAACAATACATTTCCATTTTCTTGGTAGCAACAATAGAAAAAAACATTTATTATACAAGAGAAATGTTCTTTTAAGCAGAAGCAGTAAAACTAAAGTTAGCAATAAACATTCCCTATGTGATTAGCAGTTCTCAGAGCAGCTATGCAGCTAGCCTAGGGGTTTAATACAGCTGACATAAGGGACTGATACCCAGGTGTTCAATTTTCAGCAGTGTAGCTCCTAATACTCTACAGAATTATGGTACCAGAAAGGCTACTTGTGGTAATTGCCAATTAACAAGAAAGAGCTAAAGGCTCGTTACCTGAAATATACCTGGCCTAATGTAACATGGCTGGCCTTAAGGGCAATTAACCAATAACCACTTATAAACAATGAAGCTCCTACAACATCGTTGTGCTTGAGGAGCACTTTATGGAGTAAAATGTGGAGAAATGAACACAAAGGAATAACCTTAACAGTTCCAGTAAGTCTGTACAGCATTTAGAGCTCCTAGGAGTCTTCAGGGCAGGAGAATCGCTAATATGTACATAGTGTCGACAAATGGAAGGAAACCGCTGTGTTTATCCCAGAGTTAGCTAGATCCTTGAACACTAGTGCTGTATTGACCCACTCTAGCCACTTTAAGTGATAAATGTTCTGTCGAAGGGGGGTACCTGGTGAGCTGCTAGGCAGCAGGGTAGGTACTGACATCCATTTAGAGTGTCAGCATGAGAGGCATAGTTAAAAAGCCATTTTCAGGCGTAGAGAAAACAAATCTACTGAATACCAAAAATGGTAGATGAAGAAATTGGAGAACAGCTGTTCTTCCAGTTAATGTTAAAAAGGTATCGCCGTTCGGGAGCCGTTTACAGGTGAGACACAGTATAGTAGTAGTGCAGGTGCACTCAGAACTGGCTTCGCTACCGTGGCGTGCTGATAATTAGCCTGTTGCTACTTATTAAAGCTCCAAAATACCTTAACCATTGTTTTACAATCCGTGGAAAAATAGCAAATCCACAGTTAGGTATAAGAGCAAGCTCTAATGCCCTCGCTATGCTGCCATGTGGATGGCGTAGTTCATAAAAGCCATAATCAACACTGTGGACCAATAGAGAATGGTAAACCACCCAAAAAAGTTACTGCTAGGGTATGAGAGTAGCTACAGCCGTTACCGGCTTACAAAACAAACAATGTAGTTCGGGGATTGGTTTAATCTACACCAAAAGCATTAATTGTACTGAGCTAGCAAACTACCCATGCTCAGAAAGGTACCACTAGGGTTCAAAATAAGTTCTGGCTATTATCAGCTTACAAAAAACAAATGAGAGTAGGAGATGAGGTTAAACTATACCTCAACATCAAATAAACTAAGCAGACACTGTACCATTTCTTCACAAATTTGGCAGGATATAAAAATTGACCACAACGGTAGGAATACCGGCTTACTGAGAACGAGGTTAAAACTAATCTAAATCTAGACAATAAATAAGTAACGCACACACTATACAATGCTCCACAAGAGAGGCAGGTACAAAGTAAGCTATAGAGGTATACACATTATTAAAAATACATGTGTTACAGCAACAGTATTTATGGAGACATTGCAAATATACACATACTAGCACAATTAAACAGCAGCAGAGTAAGCAATGGTTGTTATAGACACAGTACATTCTTAAGCATGGCAGCAATTAGACTGGTGAAACAACAACACTCATAAACAATACATACCACAGGCAAGAAAGACGCTGGAAGAGGAGCAGACAGCAGCCAGGGCTTTTTCCAGATTACTAAAGATGGTGCCCCACTAAACCCAGGGTATTTATGGGAGTCTAGAGGATAAGGATGGAGATCCCCACTATGATGTAAATGCATTCATGGCACATTAATAGTAATCCAGGTGTCTAGTGCATCTCGCCTACCCATCAATCTCTGCACTGTCATTAATGCTGATGCAGCATTTTAAAAGTGTATTGCTCTACCCCCAATCATTATATTTGTTGTTGGCATGAGTACAGCACTTTAAGAGTGATCTCTGGTGGTCTAATGTATCCCCCACCCTGTAATCCTTGTACCACAGTTTTGGTATGTAGTTTAACAGGGTCAAGGATGGGTTCAATACCATAACACTGCGTGAACAACTGTGTTGCTCTGCACAGCTGAGTGATGTGACTTTTTGAATTGTACAGCTGTGTGGATGCCTTCCTGGAGGCAATTCTGGGGAATGGATCACATGGCTAATTAGAAAACACTTCTCCTCCTGGAATGCTGCATTAACAGTCAGCATGGCTGCGGTGAGAGTCTTTCACTGTGCTGCACACCATCATGGGAGATGACTGTCCTGCACAGTATTACAGCAGTTGCTAAATCAAGAAAATGTACCGCGATGTGTACAAAGAGGTGCATGGATCATGATAGGTTAATAAATCCCATTCTTAGTCTAGATTTAATTGCAGACTTTTTCTTTCTCTATCAGTGCTATTTGCATCAGGTACTCACTGCATTTCACCAAATTCAACTTCAGAATTTTATCATGGCTAATATTCATTTTTGTGGATTGGCTGTCGTGTGAAAACATTATTGATCATGCCAGTACTGAAAATATAACTGGAGATTTTACTCTGTCTTTTGTTCTATACTAGACAGGTATATAAACTGCAAACTTTTTTAAGAGTCTGTTAAAAATTTTGTGGATCATTGGTACTTATCCAGCTATAAAATGCATTCATTACTTTCTTTCTGAATTAAATAGATGTCATCTGAAAACCATGCTATTTTAAATGAGAAAAAAATGCTTTGCATTGTTAAGCAAAATCAAACAGTTGTTGCATTTTAGGCAATATAAACTGGTTTGTGATAAAATGCTGTCCCCAAAAATCAACTCTTTATATGTTGCAAAAACGCAGAGGCTGATTTCACATTTTACAGTAAGTGACTGCAGCTTCAGACAATCGGCATCATTTACATGAACAGCCATTGCTCTTCCAGGTTAATCAGGTACGTAGCATGCTGATCATTCACATAGCTAATCTGACTTAGAGATAAAGAGCATTATCACATATCAAAGTTCATTAAATATGGTCCTCACTACACATTTGAGAAGGATGAGTCCACTGCTCAGAACTGCACAAATTCAAGTCAGAGTTGTAGGAGTCAAGGTATTATGGAATGGAACATATTTCTGTTCCCGTAATACACACAAAAAACACAATAAATTGTGTATAGCTGGGGGGCTGCACCCTCCACATCCCCCTACTTAAATATACCAACTCCAAGATCGCACTACAGTGAAGGAATGGGACTAACTCCCATTCTGCACT
This sequence comes from Protopterus annectens, assembly GCF_019279795.1. NCBI lineage: Eukaryota > Metazoa > Chordata > Ceratodontiformes > Protopteridae > Protopterus > Protopterus annectens. The sequence goes on from NC_056751.1 coordinate 213,135,830, forward strand.
ACTCACCGTTGTCGGGGATGTCTGCTGTCGGTGATCCGGCATTTTGTTCTTCTGTCATGGACCCATATATATATATATATATATATATATATATATATATATATATATATATATATATATATATATATATGTGTGTGTGTGTGTGTGTGTGTGTGTGTATATATATATATATATATATATATATATATATATATATATATATATATATATATTTATATGTGTATATATGTGTATATATATATATACATATGGGAACCCTTCATTTGTTCGAACTTTCAAATGTTTGAAACTCATATGGCTGACACCATATGAGAGAACATTTGAAAGGCCGACAAATGATAGCGGAGATCCCGCTACAGTGCGGGACTGGGAGAGTCTCCTTTCCTCCGCTGTAGTGCAATCTCGAAGTAAGAATATTTAAGTAGCAGGGGTTGTGGGGATGCAGGGGGGCTAGCACACAGTTTTACAGGTAGGTAAATGGTGCTATTTCAGAATGTTGGTCTTTCAGAATGTCGATCATATGGTGTCGGCCATATGACAATTGGCATTCTGAATGGTCGACTTTCTGAAGTAGACCCATACATATATATATATATATATATATATATATATATATATATATATATATATATATATATATATATATATATTGAGAGAGAGAGAGAGAGAGAGATCATATATACCTATATCTATGTCTATGTAATATATTAATATATATATATATATATATATATATATATATATATATATATATATATATATTTCAAAAGATCGAGACTGGAATGCTGAAGCTCCATAATAATGAAAGCCAAAAACAACGAACTGTAGAGCATTGCATGCGCAGATGAGTTATTACATGAGAATGAAGTACAGCTTTGTTTGAGGTTTTGTCCATTCCCAGCTGTGTTGGTATATGTAATGTGCAGGGGGTTTGGGCAGTCCACCACATGGAGGTACAAGGAACTTGCTCCCAGGCAAAAACATTTGCATTGTACTTTTGTTCACTCCGTAGTGCTATCTAGATGTTTGATGTCATAGGTTCATAGGTTCATAGGTTGGTACTAGGCTATCAGCCCTAGGGCCTATACAAGCCTAGCCATAATAATTCCCTGGCTATTTCTTCCCACATTATTTACTTTCCTGGACCCCTGTCTAGCAGGGTGACTGACATGATCCCTGGGGTGAATTTCCTTTCTCCCATCCAATCGTCAAGGTTCCTCTTGAAGAGGTCCAAAGAGGCACTCTGCTTTACATGTATGGGCAATCTATTCCAGAGTCTGGGGAGTCTCTGGGTTAGGAACCTATCCCTCCAGCATGTTTTGTTTATTGTGATGACAAGGTTTAGATCCCTGGAGCATGTAGCTCTGAGGGATTGGGATTTCTTTAAGTGTAGCATGTCCAACAGCTCTGTCCTGCAGTTCATTGCTTTTGGCTTTCATTATTATGACGTTTCGGCATTCGGGTCTCGATCTTTTGAAGTTCGTCTTCTGTACTTTTATGCTTTGAACTAGAACCATATGTGTGTGTGTGTGTGTGTGTGTGTGTGTGTGTGTGTGTGTGTGTGTGTGTGTGTGTGTGTGTGTGTGTATATATATATATATATATATATATATATATATATATATATATATATATTTATATACTATGTTCAGATTGAATTCCTCCTTCTCTGAGTTACAGTGGTTTCAAAGTTAATGTAATTAAATATTTTACAAGTGCAGACCTTAAGTATAAATCATACTTAAGGTGGTAAATAATTCAGAAGTAGCCAAAATTTTAAAATTTACAACAGTAAACTGAAAGAAAAAAGAAATAATTTTAGGTATTTCAGTTACCTATGCTTAAGGTTTGATGTTTGAAGAGAGCAAACGTTTAATTTGCAACAATCCAAAAACTCATTTTTCTTCCTTTTTCTTGCCTTAGTAGCATCAGTTTTAAGCCAGCCTAACAGTCTTAGTATTGGATTTGGGTCTGTCATTTTGATGTTACTTACACAGAATAATATATTAGTCATTTCACATATAATATTCTCAAAGGGAAATGCAGGCCATGAGAGAAAACATTATGCACAGTTATATAGGTAGCCTAGTAAACTATTGAATAATATATATACCTCTTAAGGGAAAAGAGAGTGACAACATTTTTGAAGAGAACATCTTTCCCAAACCCCATTTTCTGTGGTCGAACTCCATATCCAAAGTATTACACATGCAGACTGCACTATTATTTTAGCAGCATACATATGGCAGGCAGCCAGACATGGTCATCTGAGTGTAAACAAATGGTAAGCTTTTATTTTCCAGTAGAAGGAAATGAGGCAGTTCATTGGTTATGGTAGCATGCTGTGATATAATTGTGAACAATGCAACTCGGACAAACGTACTACTGGAGTATGGTACACAGCTACTGCTCTACACATGATACTTAGGAGGTAGAGAATTGCAACATAAACTTAATCAAAGATGTTCCCATAAGTCTATGATTTACCCAGGGTAATGTCTTCTGTTCCAGTAAGTTTAAAAATGATTTCTGTTTATAGTATTTATTTATTCTGCAGCATGTTTATATAAGCTCATGACTTCACCTCTGAAAACTTCATTGTTTATATTAATACAGTGCTTCAGGGGATTAAATCCTGGAAATGGAAAATTAGTCCCAAAATCTGTAGTCATCAGAAAAAGAGGTAATTAATTGAAAGTGCTTTCTAAACATAATATAGGATGCTACCTTTATGTCTATATGGAGATTTCATTTCAGAACTAAACAGAAGTGTGCGGAATTGCTGTTCATTGTGTGTACAGCCTGGGGAGGCATAGAAAAAGAAATCAGTACTAGTAACTTAAAGCAGTGAGTACTCTCAGCTATTTCCTGTCAGCAGATGTTTTTTTCTCTATAATTCCCATGGAAAGCTAGGCCTCAGCATATCAAATAACACAGATTGTTATGAAATTCTTGGGCAACCTCCTATCAGGGTGACATTAGCCGTGTTACTTTCCCAGGCAGAGATGTAAAATCTGAGGTCCTATGAACTATGACAGCCTTGAGCAAAATGTGTTGTACAGTTTTACAGCATTTCAGTTTCAAGTACAATTTATAAAGTTTTCAATTATTGAGACATCACTGTTATTCTTCTATACCATCCATAAGTTAAAAATAGCGATGTGACCTATATTCCAGGATATTGTTGCCCCTGACCTTTTCGTATTTTATTATCCAACCAATCACATCTCTAGCTAGGTACGCTGCCTTGTTCCACTAGCTGAAGACTGGGTTACTGTCACATGACTAATTGAAAGATCATGTGACTCCTTGTGACTGTGCTACCTTGTTCCACTTGCTGGCGACTAGGTTACTATCACATGACACATGACTACTTGGAATATCATTCGACTCCTTGTGACTGTGCTGCCTTGTTCCACTAGCTGATGACCAGGTTACTATCACATGACTACTTGAAAGATCATGTGATTCCTTGTGACTGTACATGCTGCATCAAGTAATTATTCCGGTTCACCTAGACTGTTGCTACTAGATTAGAAATGGCCCTGGAGAAAGTCTATAGAACATGTCCCTGTGCATGAGTCAAAACAAAAACATGTGAAGCAGAAATGTAAGCAGTGTATTGTAATGATTCTTGGATGTAGCCCAGTTATATTCAAAACAGGACTGCTTACAGCAATATGTTATAACAAAAACATGCAACAATGTTTATTGAATACAATGGCAGATACTGAGTTTGAAGGTACTTCATTTAGTAGCTTATACAGAGTCATAGGTGTGTACTAGGCTAACAACTACAGGGGCCTTTTTAAGGCATACTATGCATCCCAAATCTCTGACAAGTTCTGGTACCTTTGATAAGTGTAAGCAGTGGCTAGGAAGATGATACATTTCCAAGTAGATGCTTTGGGGGATGAACCATTTACAAGCTGCCTTTGTCCATTAGAGACTTCTTCTTCTTCTTTTGGTTTTTCCTGGTTAGGGGTCGCCACAGTGGATCACCTGTCCACTCATGATTGGCAGTGGAGTTTTATGATGTTGAGTTCCCAGCCCGGCACCCAACCTTCCATAGAAGACACACACACACACACACACACACACACACACACACACACACACACACACACACACACACACACACACACACACTCATGCCTAGGACCAGTTTAGAGTGTGCAATCCACCTACAGCATGTCTTTGGGATGTGGGAGGAAACCAGTGCACCCAGAGGAAACGCACACAACCACAGTGAGGACATGCAGACTCCACACAGAAGGCACCCCAGCTGAGGATCAAACCAAAGAACCTCTTGTTGTGAGGTGGCAACGCTAACCGCTGCACCACCATGGCCTCCCCCCTTTGTCCATTAGAGACATAGGTGCCAAATCAGGGATGAATTTCCTGTTCCCCAGACAATTGTCCAAGTTGTACTTGAATTGGTTTAGGGAAGAACTCTGCTTCACATGAATGGGAAGCCTGTTCCAGAGAAGTATTAGTTTCTGGGATACATACCTTTCTCTCCAGCAGGTCTTATATCTGGAAACACCGATGATATTATTTCTTAATCATTTTTATTGTTCATGGTGTTGCAGTGTGTGTGTGCGTGTGTGTGTGTGTGTGTGTGTGTGTGTGTGTGTGTGTGTGTGTGTGTGTGTGTGTGTGTGTGTGTGTGTGCACCCACATTCTGCAATGGACTGACATCCTGTCAAGAATTATCTTTTCTGCCCTGTACCCAATGAGTACTATGGTAGCCTTTGGCTCTTCCACAGTTCTGAGCTGGATAAAACAGGTATTGGAGAGGAAAAGAAAGTAAGAAAAAAGAGTTTCAGTGTTCTGTTATGAGGCAGCTCCTGAAATAACTAACTCACTATGTTTAGCACTGTCACAACCTGAACTATATGATATATATATCTCACATAATTTGTGTGGTCTTCAGCCTACCAGTGCCTGGGTTACACTACTTCTCTTCTGATTAAAGCAAAGTTCTTTTGTAAGCTACATTCTTCTGCTCATATTATTCTAAACACATTTCTGATATTTACAGTCCCCTTTTAGGCAAGACTAATAAGGACATTTTTACATTTTATCCTATCTTCCATTCCTTCCACAGACACCAAAGCACAATGTGGCTGCCATTTATCCTACAACCTATTAAGGGAATTGACCTACAGTCTTCAGTTCTGTATATTTAGCAAACAGATTAACACGGTTGAAATGCATTTGGATATCCCATCGCAAACACTTGTCAGCACTGAAGTACTAGTACAAATACTTCGGGAATTTGTAGTATTAACCAGATTCATGCATTCATGCATACTAAAGTTACTGAGCTATATATATATATATATATATATATATATATATATATATATATATATATTTATCATGTTACAAACAAATATTTCATCCAATTACATGGCCCTAAACCATATTCTGGCAATGCCTACCATAACATTGGTAATAAATTACTATCCTTAAATATTTTGAGAATTTTATTTTATTTGCAAAGTTATTTGATCAACAACAGGTACTAAACCTCATTTACCTTACATTATAACTTTAATATGCATGCACCATACTGTTGAATGTTTTATGTAATGTTTTTTATGAACTGTTTACTGTTAGTTAATATAGGGTTAACATGTATTGCAATGGATGGTTAATTGCCACCAGGTGGTTTTAATCAAGGGGTAAATGGGACTGTTATTTAAACAGCCTAAATGGTGAGACACTTTGGTTTGTTAAAGTCCACAATTTATGTGGACGAAAGCACTTACCAAAGAAACACTGCTGCTGCTATTTTGCACATATTCTGTTGCTATTCTGCTGCTATTTTTCTGCTGGTGTACTGAATTTTGGATGTCCAGCGTTTTATCGCTTACTTCTTGTTGCAAGAAGAATAAATCAGTTTTTACTACCTTTTTTGTTGTGATATTTTGGCCTTGGTAGTTTAAGACCGAGGTGGAATTGAGTTTTATAGTGTTTTGTGATCCACCAGATTGCTCCGTTTTGAATTTCACTGTTTATATTTGTTGTTGTTTTCTCTGTAGCTTGCTTGAATGTTCTTTTTCTATCACTGTACAGCAATTTGTTTTTGTCATTTGTTTTGTTCTTGGATAAAGGTGATCTACTGTGAATGAATCTACTTAGTCAACTGACAAACTATAAATAAACAAACAATGACCTGAATAAATCCTTATAATCGCAAAGGCATTCCACTTAAAATGCATAGACAGTCATTAATTAGGGCCAATCATAGTGGAACTGAACTTTTTTCTTGTATTTGATGAAAAGATTGCAGTGAGTCAGAAAATAAAGTCACTGTTACATTTTACATTTGCCTAGCTCAGCTAGCACAAAACAGAAAACAATTTGATTGCTATGGCTATAAAATATGACCATAATGATTTATTTATTGGTATTTTGTGTACTTACTTATAAAAGTAACTAGCTCAATCACATATAACACACAAAAGAAGTTGCATTCATAAAAACAAAAGTTGTAGTAAGAAACTTCCATATATCCATGAAAAATGCTTCATATCAACTGCTCTGAAATAAAATAAATATAAATCACTGTAATTGTCCCTGTATTTGTTTAATACAGCAGCAGCATACTGTGAAATGAAATTATCAGTGGCTCACTTCTCAGTTCAAATTTCAGGCATGCAGCACGCTTAAAACATCCCAGCATAACTTTATTTTCTCAACAAAGTCATGTCATCTCCAGTGATTGAATGCGTGTTATTTACTGTCAGCTCTCTTCAAATTTCAAAGTCCAAATCTTCTTTGAAGCTCCTGCACTGAGTCAGAAAATGGTCCATGTGTATGTAAAACCATTTATCCTGGTTAATAAACAAATCAATGTCAAATCGCTGTACAGATTTGGTAACAGATTCTGGGCTACCACCAGCACTGAACACAAGTCTTTGTTATGGTAGTTGACTTCAGAGCTGGGTATATTTGGAAGTGGACCTCAGAGATTCTTATATTTAGAAGTTGATATCAGAGCTTGGTATATTGGAAGATGACATCAGAGCTTGGTGTATTTGAAAGCTGACCTCAGAGCTTGGTGTATTTGGAAGTTGAAGTCATAGCTTGGTTTATTTGGAAGTTGACCTCAGAGCTTGGTATATTAGGAAGCTGACCTCAGAGCTTGGTATATTTGGAAGTTCAGGTTACAGCTTGGTATATTTGGAAGCTGACTTCAGAGCTTGGTATATTTGGAAGTTGACCTCAGAGATTGGTATATTTGGAAGCTGACCTCAGAGCTTGGTGTATTTGGAAGTTGAAGTCATAGCTTGGTATATTTGGAAGTGGACCTCAGAGCTTGGTATATTTGGAAGTTGACCTCAGAGATTGGTATATTTGGAAGCTGACCTCAGAGCTTGGTGTATTTGGAAGTTGATGTCAGAGCTTGGTATATTTGGAAGTTGATGTCAGAGCTTGGTATATTTGGAAGCTGACATCATAGCTTTGTATATTTGGAAGTTGCCCTCACAGCTTGGTATATTTGAAGTAGGAGTCGTGGAAGAGCTCCTCACACATTGAAGTTCATTCCTCTTATACACACACATTCTGAAACACATACATTGAGTTTTAAACTGAAAAAATACTTTCATTGAAACACTGTGCTCAAAGAGTGAATTCTCAATGAGTGTGCAGTGGAGAGACATAGTTTGAGATTACAGGCCTAACCTCAAAGCCATAACTTAGAGTAGGTAACCCTAGTGTGTGCCACAAGGTAGCCATATTAGAGTAGTTTTTTTTTTATTGACAAGATTATTTACAATATACATATGTATACATTTACAAAGAACTTACATCACACACTATATTCCTTCATTATTGTTAAATTTTTGATTTTATATAGACCCCTCCATTCTTTTCCCACACCCACCACTTAATTTTCTTTGTTATATTTTGCAATATCCACTTTCCATTGGATATAATTCATTCAGTCTTTAATTCCAAGTTGTCTGTATAGCTCAAAACATTTTTATCCAAATTATTGACAAATTCATTACTATGTCTCCCATAAAAAATATATTCAGTCATATCCACATTTATCTGTTTATAATCCTGCAATTTTTAATGATTTTATTTTCTATTATTTTTTCCCATAATTTAACTGTTTTACTTTTACAAAAACATGTTATGTTGCTTTTATCTCTCCACAATAAAGAAAAATACTTTAATTTACTTTTTTAAAAGGCATATATATATTTTCTGTCACTGGTAAGTTATTAATTTGTAACCTCCATATGAAATCTTGACATACAATATTTTCATACATTTGCTTTATAGCTTTTACCTTTTCCTCTGTTAAATGCTCCCATGGGTTCACACAATAATTTTGCAACATTATATTTTTGTAGCACATTTTCCTATTTTCTTCTATTCCTTCTATTTTTAATTTCCACATTTTTATTTCTTCTTGATGCTTTCTTATTTCTTCATTTCTCCATTCATTCTCCCTTTTATTTAGTTTAGTTAAACCCTGTAATTTCTTACATTTCTCCTTAAATATACTTATAGCCAACTTATTTTCTTTCCCATTTATCCATTTCAAGACCTTATATAAATTTAGTGAAGGCCATTTACTATTCGACTCAATAAACCCAAACCCCCTTCCTGCTTATCCATATATAAATCTTTTCTTCTGACCGGATTTAATCTAGAGCCCAAATAAATTAAAATATAATTTCAGTAAACCATGTTTCCATTTCTCTTGGTATCATATGTATACTAGCTAAATATGTCAAATTCACATCCATATTGTTTTTAACAAATTTATTTTCTTACTAAATGACAATCTATACCTATTCCACATAATACTTAGCCAATTTAAATCTGTCAAAAATTTCTCCCATTGTTCCATTAATGCATCATATTCTCCAAAATCAATCCCTAGCACCAACATTTTTTCTCCAAACCATATTCCTTCCACCTCTTTATCATCACCTTTAAACTTGCATTTATCTTTAATGCCTAGTACTACTTCTTGCAAACTGTTATGTACATTTGTAATTACATTTTTCATTTTTTGTTAATATTATATCATCTGCATAAGGCATAATAATGACACATTTCACTCCATTTCCTGTAAATATTTACTTTTATCTAATTCTTCATTTAATCCTTTTATCACATTATTCACAACTATTACAAGCAAAATACTACTCATTGGACATCCTTGTTTTACACTTCTTTTCATCTCCCTTTCATCACTTAACAGACTATTTACTAAAATTTTAACTTTAGTATCTTTACATACTGATTCATATACTTTCTTGAACTTTATAATAAAATTATATTCGTTTCAATGTTTGCCATACGATATCATGTTCTATTGAATCAAATGCTTTATGTATATCAGCCACTATTAATTGTATTTCTTTTTGTCCTTTCTTAAAATCATCCACTATTTCCCTAATTATCATTAATAACTCCTGGCTTCCTTTACCTTTAACCCAGTAAATATCTTCTTCCATTATATAATTCAACTTATTTTCCATTCTTTTTTGTATTATTTTCATAAATAATTTAGAATGGCTTCATATTAACTTGTCAAAAACTCAAAAGAGAGAATGCTTTGATCGACAGCTAATATTCGAATCCACAAAAACTTGGACAGCCACAACAGCTGTTCAAAAAAAAATAAATAAAAAAAATAAAGTAGGGGGCTATGCTCTGCACACCCACCAGCTCTGAGATCATACCACAGTCAAGGAAACTGCAAAATCCTGACAATAGCCCAGAATTTTTTTTCCCTGGGGAAAAAAATCGCTGTTCCGGCTGTTCAAGTTTTTGTGGTTTTGAATATTAGCTTTTGAGCAAAGAGCATTTGCTCTTGATTGTTCAACAAGCTAATAGGAGCCCATTTAGAATCACTATTATTCAACATTATCGACTTCCAGTTTTAATCTCATTCTTTTCTCCTTTCTTCCATATAAATCTAACAATATCTTCACACATTTCTCCATAATTAATCCCATCATTTAACCACCTTAGTATCAAATATCTTTATTAAAATTTATTTTTGCCATTGCATTAAATTCCTATACAATAAATATCCCATACCATCTGTTCCAGCTGCTGAATTTATATTTATTTTCTGCATTCATTTGTCTATTTCTCCTATTGTGATTTGTTGTTTTAATCCTTTATTCATTTTTTTTCTGTAACTGTTTAACTCTCCACAGATTTTTCCTTTTTATCCCTTTCCTTCTGCCATCTCTTTCATGAATGTAACTATGTTGTCCATTATATTTGTTCTCTTTCAATTTTTCCTTTTATATTCTTCATTTTTGGCATCATACCACTGTCTTCTTTCGTTTTCACACTTAAATATGGTGATATTTTTTACTTTTTTCCTTGTAAAAATATTTTGCTTATTTAATAAATCTTTAATTTCATCTTGATTCTTTTGATAAATCTCTTCATATTTTCTAAAATATTCCTTTCATTCCAATCAAGATTACTTAGGACAATTTTGTTGAATGTCTCCATATTCTTGTCTATCTTTTTGTCTTTTCCTATTTTTCCATATTAAATACATTCTTTTATATTTTTCTTTAAATGTTATTCACCATTTTGACCAGTTTTTATAAAAATCTCTCATTGTCAAATGATCCTTCCATAGCATTGTTATATTTTCTCAACCTTTCTCATTCCATTACTTTTCATTACTTCTCTTAATTCTTTTCCCAGTTTTTACATAGTCTTTCTTCTCATCTATTTCAATCCATATTGCTGAATGATCTGAAAAACCTGTTTCTATTGTACCTTCTATTACAATTCTCATGGTTTTCAATAACCAAAACTAAGCTATCTCTGTTTGAAAATTTTCACTCTGATATATAGTTTTATTTAGATCCCATAGTTCTACCTTTCCGTATTTTATTACTTCTTCCATTACTTTCTTATCTAATCTATGTTTTTGCATTTTATGTCTTAATTCACAATTAAAATATCCTATTACTATTATATCTATATTTACTATAACACAGTCTACTATATCTTGAAATAATTTCTCCCTTTCTTTACAGTCTACTATATCTTGAAATAAATTCTCCATTTCTTTATATATCACATATGCATATAGTGCTATTAATATCTTCACTTTCCCTTCCCATCTAAAGTTTTCTACTATAATCTCCCTAATTTAACTAAAATATAATCACATTTATTATACCAGTCTATTAACCCAATTCTCTAAACTACATTCTTTATGTTGCTGATCTTAATAGATACAATATTAAGATTATTTGTCATCCTTCTTTTTAATTTACAGTAAATTGTTTATGTTATCCATTTCCTTTCTTTTTAACTTTCATTCCTAAATCCCAACATTTTGTTTCCTATCTTTAACCTTTTTCCCAGTTGAACTTTTTTCTTTAACTATTTTCCAATTTATGTTCTCTTCATCAATAGCTTCTGTTCCACTTTCCCCCTCCCCTTCCTCTTTTTGTACATTACCCATCTTTTCTTCTTGATTTATATTATTACTTTCCCTACTATCTTTTTGTTTTATTTCCTGTTGCAATAGTTCATTCTTATTTATATTGTCTTTATTTCATCATCTACATGATACTATAGTCTCTTCTTCTCACAATCCATCCATACATGTTTTGTTTGTTTACATTTATAACATATTTTTTACAATTTTTAGCATCATGACCAGTTCTCCCATATGTCCAACATCTATTTTATGGCAATTATTTACAAAATATCCCTCCTTCCCACAGAAAAAAAACATGTTTGGTTGCCCCCAATAATTAATAATAGCTCTATGACCATCAACATGAATCATACTTAGAATATGTATGATTTTACCATTTTTCCATTTTCAAAATCACATTGCACTCTCAAGCCTCTGTCCAAAGTCCTTTGTTATCAATAACTTTAAAAAATGTATTTTACTTCATTCCAAAATTTCAACAAAAATATTTTTTTAGTCTCTATCAATTTCTGTCCAAAACTGTATGTTAACTTTTTAGTGGTGCATTTCTCAGGAAAAAAATCTTTATAATGTATTTGTCCATTGGTGTATATCTTTTTCTTTTCATACTCTTTCAAAAATGTTTCTAAAATTTCAGCAGTCTCAAAAAAAAGTCATAATAAGTCTCTTTTTAATTATGATAAAAGCTCTTACCTCCTTTACCTTTATGCATAAAGGCCCAACTGTCTTGCCCCATATTTCATACCTGTCCATCTCCACTTCTTCTGTACTCTGAATTCTCACTTCATGCTTCTGTTCTCGATCTTCTGTCTTCTTTCTCTCTCATCTGGCTTCTTTTTATGTTCCAACTACCACTACAAAGGATTTCTTTTTTATTTGCTATTCCCTTCCTTATTTATTCTTTCCATCATTTCACCCCACAATATTTCTTTCCCAGTCTCTGTTTTACTTTGTTCTAACAAATTTTCTAAAATATCATCCTGCAAACCACCCGACTGGAGGGGTGTAATAATAACTTCTTCTTTATATTTCAATACTTCAAATAATTCCCACTGATATATCTCCACTGAATCTTTGATCCAATCTCTGTCTTTCTTCTCTCAAATGCTTCTTTCCTTTTCAGACTCAGAAATCATCTCTGTGGAGTTGGCATTCAACTCTAATCCATTTTTTGTGGTTGCCATGTTTTGTGTCATTCTCCCAGCTGCCATTGCACTAGGAGTGGAAAAGAAAGGAAGCTCACACTCGATGGCCACATGCACCTTGAATGTCGTAATGCTCTGGCCAAACTTTATCTAGAAGTACAAATACCACCACAGGTCTCCAATTAACAGATTTCCATCAGCCAAGTAGGACAAACCTAGTCAAAAAAGGATGAATAAAAAATAAAATAAAATCTAAACTTCATTCAAATATGCAAGGACAGGACATTAATCTATCCTAAACAGAGATATTTTCACATCTGATAAAACATTGCCTATGTATTTAATGTGGTGGTGCTAGAGCTCAGTCCCATTATATACCTACAACTGCCTGCCTGAAGCTACAGTTTCTTTTAGTCACTCTTCTGGCACATGGCCAACTTACTACCTGATGTGTACCCACTGGATGAGGCTTAAATTCTTTGATATGAAGCTCAGAAGGACCAGATTTTACCATTAAAAAAATTTAGCATTGTCGTGATTTCTCTGTGTGTGTTGACCATGATTCACTCTCTGTGTTTTTATCTATTCTCAATGTTTCTGCATTTAGGGAATCACCAGGCTAGATTCCAAAAGAGTTGATCTCAGTGTAAGTTTGCCCTGATTCTGAAAGACTTGCTGTCAATGTGAGTGACTTGCTTTGGTGTAAGGCCTGTATGTAAACAAACTTGCACCTGGGGCCAGATTCCAAAACATCTGCTCTCAGTGTAAGCAAGTCTTCTGGAATTGGGCAGAGTATATTTACGTAAGGGAAAGTGAGAGAAAATGCCCCCTATATGGTAGTGCAATATGGGCTTGCTCCTTATAAAAATGCTTTTATTTATTTATTTTTTTTTCATTGGGTTGAATTATGAAATCAGTGAGATGAGTTTTTGTCAAGTTGGGGTTTGAAAAACATAGGTGAACTATGGTAGTAGCAGACAATATTGTGAAAATGCTTGAAGTGTTCTGACAAAAATAAGCATTTAATC